>NC_081186.1:127317992-127571601 GCF_029867415.1 Vicia villosa | reverse complement strand
CGGCGCTCGAGCGGCCGATCAAAATATTCCTCGAGGATAACTAACTTCGATCAATTTCAAAGCTAGCCACTTAAAAGGCCACAAGTCAAGTTCAACTAAAAAGGTTCTAAGACAAATTAGTGTTTAATGACACTTCGGAAGCCTAATATACTCCTTGATCGTTTTCAAGGGACATCAGTATAAACCAAAGTATCGCACTAACGATGACTACCAGATCAACCGTATCGGTACATGCCGTACAGTTTCCTTGGTCTAATGTCATATACTTAAGGTATCTCGAGATTCGGGTTAGAATCTTTCACACAAGCAAAATACCCGAGCAAACCTTTGAAAGATAAAGCAATCAAATCAATCAATTGAAAACATCGACCTATTCTCTTAAGGTAACCCCTTTTGAAAACATTTTGTTTTTGAAAGTATCTCCCCAGCAGAGTCGCCAGTTCTGTGGACCTCCGATTTTTTTTTAATACCGGGCCATACCTCTGCTCTGGAGAGATACGTGAACTGACTCTTTTTATGTCGCTTAATGCTTTCGCATTTCTGAAAATATCACAGAGTCGCCACCGACCTTTTATTTTATCCAATTAAGGAAAGGTTTATAAAAGACACAGAAAAAAGACCTTTAAGAAATTCTGGGTAAGGGGGTAGGTTATACAAAGGGAAGGTGTTAGCACCCTTTGTATCCATGGTTATCCATGGGCTCTTAAGTTTGCTTAGCTCAATTGTTGATTGATCATTTTTGATTGCTATGAAATTGCTCATATGTGGCTCCCAAATACTTTGTGAATTAAATTTTGTAATGATCCGTGTGTGGATGTATACAAAATGCTTGTTTATCTTTCGAAAGATGTTTTGAAAAGAACGTTAACTTTGTAATAATCCGTGTTTGGATGTATACAAAGTATTGTCTTTTTGGAAAGTTTTGAAAGAAACAGCAGTGTATGAGAATTTTGATTGTTTTGATTTGAGCAAGCAAACTAGGAGGTCTACCCTGAGTTATAAGGTCTTTATCCTTGTTTCCTTTAAAAATCTATCCTGTCATCGGATATAAAAGCAAGGTTCGATTTTGTACTTGAAACAGTGTAATTTTGACTTTGATTTTGAAAAGAATGAGAAAGGATTACCTGAAGAGGTGCAAGTGTGATTGTGATTGGATTCAGATATTTATCTTTGAAGTTAGTGATCTAACGGTTCAGTTTTATCTTTGACATACACGCAGTTTATATTTGCGGGAAATTAAAGTGCGGAAATGTAAAGTGCGGAAAGTAAATCTACGCTATTACATCGATTGTGCGGGAAATGTAAACTAGCCTATTTACATGAATTTGACATCCTATACATTTATCTAGGAATTTTAAATTGCAAGAAAAATAAAAGGCATGTTTTTGGGTTTTTTAGGATTTATTTTAATTATGATTAATACTTGATTAATTAAATTAAAATGAAGAAAAAGATGAAAATAGGTTTAAACCTAGAAAATAAGTTTAAAATATGTACAAAAGGTTTGTCAATTAATTTTAGAACAAAACTAATTTTTTTGGAATTTTTGAAATTGATTGGAAATTGATTTAAGTTAATTAAAACATAATTATGCAAATAATTACACATATAATTAAAACTTAATGAGAAAAATAATCCTAAATATGTACAAAATTAGTTTATAATATATAAACAATATTTAACACAAAGAACAATTTTTTTTATGATTTTTTGACTAATTAAAATAATTAATAAGCAAATATATAAGTACATACTAATTAATTATGTAAAATATTGAAATTTTGAAGAAAAATAAAATATTTTTTGTTTCAGAAAATAATATATTATTTTAGAAGTTTAAAATATTTTTTGTGGAATTTTTTGGATTTTAAAACTATTTTTTGATTATTTTTGCAATAAAAATAAAATAAAATAGAAAATTAAAAAGGATACTAATCTGGTGTGGAAATTAGTGAAGCCCATGGTATAGGCTGCGTGTTGTGATGCGTTGGATTCATTTTTTAATGAAGATCTATGGCCCAGATTGAAGAGAACATGACATAATGATAAGACTGCATGCACTGAGTTCAAAATGAATTCAAACTCTTGATGGGGTCCACACGCGCCAAAACTGGCCAATGGAGAAGCAAGATTTGTCCACGCGTGCAGTCAAACGTTCAACTACACTGTTCATCATCTTCTCCAAGTTACCTGCGGATTTAGCTGCGGACTTACCTGCGATTTTACCTGCGGATTCCACCTTCGAATTTCTGGATTTTTTGAAACCTACAAAAACGCATGAAAATAAAAACCACAATGGCCCAGATCTACTAAAGATGACCTCCTGAGTCCAATGGTGAGGTTAGTTTTCTCATTTGATCACGCTAAGTATGAAAACGAAAAGGTTGAAGCTTTAAGCTTCAACCATGGCACCCCACGATTCTGGGCTTTAAACTCACATGTTAGACGTTAGATCTACCCCATATGATCTCAAAGGGATGGCAAAGGCATTAGATTTTGTTTAAATAAGCTTATCGTATAGATATCAAAAGTTGATAATATGCACGAATATGTTATTCTTTAAACACGAGTTCTATGAGTATATAGCCATGATTATTGCTTCTAACTTACTATATTAAGTGCCAGGAGATGATTAGAGCAATTGGTTTGTATTGATAGTGATTGAAATATATAATTCGAAAATTACAAAGTTTGGAGAATTTTGAGAATTTTTAGAGGTTTCTTGGCTATGCTCTTGCTATATTTCGTGTCTCTTTTTTTGGCTCTCTCCTTGTTGCTGAAGTATGATAGCTCATTTATAGCCCAAAGTTGCTTGGAACTCAAGCTAAGAAGCTTTGTTGCCTTTGTTGAAAGTTTGGTTCTTTAATATTAAAAAAACCTTGAATTTTTGACCAACTTTGACTCCATTCAATGCTCTTGCCTTGGACACCAATCTTCTGCAGAAAATTGAAGACTTTGGAGGTGAGTCATGCTTAGAGATCAAGCTACTAATTATCCTTGCAATTTTCCTTTAATTTTAATCTTAAAATAAGATAAAATTATGTCAAAAAATGGATAATATAGAAGTGGGATTTGTCTTGGTCGTGGGAGGCCCATAGTAACATGGCAAAGATGTTTGGACCATAAAAACTTGGCACCTTTTGGAAAAAAAACATTTTTGAGCAATGTTGATTTCATGCATTTTCCCAAAATTTAGCCAACTTCAACAAGGTGTAAATCCTTCAATTTTTGTCATATGAAGGAGATCTTGCACTTTTTGGAAACCTCAAAGAGTCCTCTAACCAATGCCTTTGGTCTCATATCAAAATGATTTTTGGTTCTCCTTGTGTGTCCTTTTGAAAAAAGTGTCTTTTTGTTGATTTTGAAAATGACCTGTAATGTCTTTGGCCATAGTTTTCAAATGGTGAATCCAATGACCATGGGATCAATGGCATTTGAAAGATAATTGAATTTCCTTCCCAATGAGCTTTGGTTGGCATTTTTTGGATGAAGGATGAGAGAGTTATGATCAGTCAAAGTTGAGTTGACTTTTTCAGGCAAAAACCCTAATTTTGAATCTTAGGGTTTTGTTGATTTTTGATCTTTCCTTGATGAATTGTGATCATCCAATGATCAAATGTTGAATCCTTTGACAAAATATGGATTTTGACAAAAAATTTCATTTTTGACTGTCAGTTGACTTTTCTGGTCAAACGGGTCGTCTGTTGACTGTTTGAGCTGCTGACGGTGCGTCTGAGTGAATTGAAGTTTGAAAATTTGTATGATGGTACTTTGAGATGTATGGATGTATATGAAATCCATTTGAGCTCTCAAAAACTTGTTGCCCCTGTAAAAACAAGAAAAACCCTGATTAGGGACTGTTTGTGTAGGAGACAGTTAAGCGTACCTGATTTTTGTGCAGTGTTGAGTCTCTGCTAATCATGTGATATTCAGAAGACTTCTTGAACAAAAATCTTGGAATTTTGAATTGTGAAAGATTGATTTGATTGATGGTACAAAACACTGAGAATTGTACTGCCAGCAGTTTGGCTGTCAACTGACTGTTCAGGTATTGAAACAGCAGTTAAAAGTGAAAAATCAACAGTCAAAGTTAATTTTATTTTTTGTTGTTTTTGTTTTATGTGAAAAATGAAAGTTTATTTACTTGACTTGTTAGAAAAACACAGACATAATAAATAACTAATATTTACGGTATGCGGTACAGTCTGAGTTTCCTGATTCTGCGCCTGCAAAAAGATTTAACTCTGCACCAATTGTGTCAGTACTATTTATCTGTAAATAAATAAATAGCATGTGTGAAGTAATAAACAGTATTTGGCGTTTGCGTAAGAATAAATTCAACTGCAAGCCAAATTACTGTATAAGAAAGATTCTAAAAACTAAGTATTTCATATGTCAGGATATTTGTTGAAATAAAAATCCATGATTATATGAGACCCTTAATTTTCAGATTGGAGTTTTCTTGAAAAATATGTGGGCAAATTTTGGGGTATAACAGAAATACACCTTCAAGATTCCCCAGGTCGAGGAACTGGGAAAGCTCGGAAAACTGGTGGTCAACCCCCAGGCTTTCAAGGAGAAGTATGGAAAACTTCTGCCTTTGCTCAATACCAACATGGTGGATGGGATCCTTCCCACCTTGGTACAGTTTTACGATCCAACGTATCACTGCTTCACCTTTCCAGATTATCAGCTCATGCCTACGTTAGAGGAGTACTCTCGTCTGATTGGAATACCCGTGTACGCGCAAGATCCGTACTCCGGTTTGGAAAAGAATCCTGACGACATTATCATTGCTGCAACTACTCCTTTGAACGTAGTCGACATCAGAACTCATATGGTGAGTAGAGGAGGAATTCAAGGATTGCCCTCCAAATTCCTGTTTGATCAAGCTCGGTACTTCGTCAGCATCCAAGATATGAGCGCTTTTGATGAAATCTTGGCTTTGCTTATCTACGGATTGTTTTTGTTCCCTAACATTAACGATTTCGTCGACATCAATGCAATTAAGATCTTCTTAATTGGAAATCCAGTTCCAACCTTGCTTGCGGATGCTTATCATTCTGTGCATTCAAGAAACCTGCAGCGAGGAGGATTAATCACATGCTGCGTACCGCTGTTATACGAATGGTTCGTTTCACACCTACCGAAGTCTAGCACTTTCTGGAACATGAGGGATGGCCTTTACTGGTCACAGAAAATCATGTCTCTCACTCATACAGACATTGATTGGTGTAGTCCTGACAACGACGAAACCAAGATCATCTTCAGTTGCGGAAGTTTCCCCAACATACCCCTTATTGGAACTAAGGGAGGAATTAGTTACAATCCAGCTTTAGCCCGTCGTCAATACGGCTATCCCATGAAAAATATTCCAAGTAACATCCAATTGGAGGGTCTGTTCTTCAAGAACATCGACGATCATGGCAACATGCTGAAGAAGGAAATTGTCCAAGCCTGGCGTCTTGTTCACAGAAAAGGGAGAAGATTGTTAGGAAAACATCTTTGCATCTCCCTGGATCCTTACCTTCAATGGGTACGTGTCAGAGCATTCAAGCTCAGGATGCCATATCAACATCAAGAACCTATTCCCCTAAGGGAACCAATTTACCTTTTCTCCACCGATGTTGAAAAACTGCAAGCGGCATTAAACAAGGTATGCCAAGAAAGGAATGCTTGGAGGAATAAGTATCGAATTGTCAACACGGAAAATGTTGAAATTCAAAACATCCTAAGAAGGAAGGATGAGTTACTTGAAGTACTCGATCGACAAGTGACACAATCGTCACTTTCTCATCATATCCCTCCTGCTTCCTGGATCATCGATCAGCTCACGTCAGAGAACGCTCAGCTCAAGAAACAGAAGAAGATGTTAGAACGTGAAGTCGGCTCATCATCAAAGTTTTAGAGTCCTTTCTCTCAGTTTCTCTGTATTTCCATTTTCAAAGTGTGTAAAAACGGCGTTTTCGCTTAATTAATAAAAGTTTGATGTTTCATAACGTAATTATGGTGTTTCCTTGAAAAATAATTAACTTAATTGCATATCATACATCGCTTTAGTCGTACGCACTGACACGGGAATTGTCGCGGATCTAATAGTCACTTTCCTTTCTCCAGAAAGAGAGGAGGAGAAGGAGGTGAACCAAGACTTTCAAGCTGTCTCATCCATACAACACTCGTTCAAGTCGCAAGAAAAGAATGGAAGACTTTGAGCAAGAGAATGAAGAACTCAGGGAAGAGATTAATACTCTCAAAGGTACTGTTGAAAGACTCAATAGTATGGTAGAAGCCCTGGTAGTTGCGCAGAATCGACCAACGCCAGAAGAACCACAAAGGACTGTGGTTTCCGAGATTGTTTCTACTCCTATTCCTCAGTATACCATGCCGCCTGATTGACCTTGGGGAATGCCGTATAACTTTACTCCAGAAGGGTACATACCTCCAACTTCTGAAGCTCCAAAAGTCACCATGGATATGCGTCCACCGGAGGGTTACAAACCTCTGGAAATTGAAGTTCCAAGAGCGACGGCAATGGGTTTCGCACAACAAAATGCTGAGATACCAAGATCTGCTGTCATGGCTTCTCCACAGCCCATTATGCATACTTTTCCCCCGCAAGGCGGACAAGTATATCATCACGCTCCAAGTGAGGATGCTGGCGTGTATGAAAGATTGGACGAGTTCCAGGAACAGTTTCTGCAAATGCAGAAGGAACTCAAGACTCTCCGAGGACAAGATCTATTTGGAAAGAATGCTGCAGACCTCTGTCTGGTTCCAAATGTTAAGATTCCTCACAAATTCAAAGTACCAGAATTCGAGAAATATAAAGGGAATTCATGCCCACAAAGTCATCTTGTGATGTACGCTCGAAGAATGTCAACTCAGACTGATAATCAACAATTGCTCATTCATTATTTTCAAGACAGCCTAACTGGTGCTGCACTCAAATGGTACATGAACTTGGACAGTTCAGAGATTCGTACTTTTCGAGACCTCGGAGAGGCCTTCGTCAAACAGTATAAGTACAATCTGGATATGGCTCCCGATAGAGATCAACTCCGAGCCATGACTCAAAAGGATAGAGAGAGCTTCAAGGAATACGCTCAGAGATGGCGTGAAGTTGCTGCTCAAATTTGTCCACCACTTGAAGAGAAAGAAATGACAAAAATCTATCTCAAAACTTTGAGTCCATTTTACTACGGACGAATGGTTGCAAGTGCACCAAGTGACTTTACTGAGATGGTAAACATGGGTGTACGTTTAGAAGAAGCAGTTCGGGAGGGACGCCTGAACAAAGAACCAGAATCTTCTATTGGTCCAAGGAAGTATGGAAGTTCTTTCCAGAAGAAAAAGGATCAAGATGTCAGCAATGTCTTGCACAAAATCAAGAAGAAATCCCAACCTCAAGTTGCAACAATAACTCCGGTTGTTAACTCAGCGCCAGCTTATCAACCTCAGGTTTTGCAACAACAAACTCAACAAAGGTCGCAGCAACCTCAGCAGCAGGTTCGACCTCCAAATTACAACAATCGGGCTCCAAGGTATCCAGCCTTTGACCCCGTACCAATGCCGTATGCAGAATTGTTTCCAACATTACTGGCAAAAGGACTCATTCAGACAAGAAGTCCTCCAAATCCTACAAACAGTTCCTCACCATGGTATAAGGCTGACCAATCTTGTCCCTATCATCAGGGGGCACCAGGTCACAATATTGAGAACTGTTTCCCTTTCAAGATTGACGTCCAACGATTAGTGAAAAACGGAATGCTATCCTTCAAAGATACTAATCCAAACGTCCAAGCAAATCCTTTGCCGCAGCACAAAGAAACTTCAGTAAATCTGATAGACCAGCACCCCAATGTCATTCAAATCTACGACATTCGTCAGATAGGGGAAAATCTCGTCAAGATGCACGCTAAACAAGCTGGGTACGGTCATGTACCACCTCACAACTACTTCACATGCGAAATTTGTCCAAAGAATAATCAAGGATGTGCCGTAGTTCAAGCTGCATTACAAGAACAAATGGACTTGGGATGGATTCAACATATCCGAGTCAGAACTGAACATGACATCAACATGGTTCAAGGATGTCCAGGAGAATACAAAATCTACAAAGTTGAAGACCTTGAAGGATCGGTAGTCAGGTTCCACAAAACTTTAAATGGACTTGCCTACTTTGGAACAGATTTCCACGCTTACAGTAGATGCAGAATCTGTCGAAGAAATTCACAAGGATGTTTGCGTGTTCGCAACGACATTCAAAAGCTGATGGATGACAATACCATTACTGTTCTTGCCAACAGAGAAGATGATGAAGTCTTTACCGTATCTCCTCAAATTAATCAAGTCGAACCTATGCAAGTTAAGTATGATAGCAGGAAGACAGCAGTTGCACCACTAGTCATCTACTTACCAGGTCCTGTACCGTATGAGTCCAGCAAGGCTATACCATACAAATACAACGCTACATTCATTGAAAATGGTAAGGAAATACCATTACCGTCTGTTGTCAACATTGCTGATGTTAGTCGAGTCACCAGAAGTGGACGAGTCTTCAACAGAACCACAGAAAATGTGGAGAAACCTTCGGAGGAAGTACCACATAGGCAAGACAATCTTCCGACCAATGCTGTTCAAGCGAAAGAAAATGATGAGATCTTGAAGTTAATCCAGAGGAGTGAATACAACATTGTAGATCAATTACTACATACTCCGTCTAGGATTTCTGTTCTTTCCCTGCTATTGAGTTCTGAAGCTCATAGGGAAGCTCTACAGAAAGTTTTGGAACAAGCTTTCGTAGAACCAAGTGTTACTATAAGCCAATTCAACAACATCGTTGCCAACATCTCCGCGAGAACTAGCCTAAGTTTCTGTGACGAAGATCTTCCTGAAGAAGGAGTGGACCACAATCTTCCACTTCACATCTCAGTTGGCTGCATGGGTGATGTACTCACAGGAGTCCTAATAGACAATGGATCCTCTCTCAACGTCATGCCTAAATCAACATTATCAAGATTATCTTTCGAAGATTACCCTCTAAGAAAAAGTCATGTCATCGTCAAAGCATTTGATGGATCAAGGAAGTCAGTTTTCGGAGAAGTAGATCTTCCCATAACTATTGGACCTCAGACGTTCAAAATCACTTTCCAAGTTATGGATATTCCAGCACAATACAGTTGTTTGCTAGGTCGCCCATGGATTCATGAGGCTGGGGCAATTACTTCAACACTTCATCAGAAACTGAAGTTCATAAGGAATGACAAATTGGTAACCGTATGTGGAGAACGAGCTCTGATCGTCAGTAACCTATCATAATTCTCCGACATAGAACCAAAAGAAGTTGTTGGAACTAAATTCCAAGCACTTTCCTTAGACAAAGGAAAGGAGAAAGCAGCGTCTATCTCTTCATACAAAGATGCAATCCAAGTTGTAAAGGATGGCACTACCAGTGGTTGGGGGCACATTAATATTCCTACCAACAACAAGAACAGAACAGGAATTGGATTCTTTCCGACATCATCAAAAGTTATCCCAGGGATTGAGATAGTTCTCCCAATTCAAGAAACTTTCTGCAGTGGAGGTTTTCTTCAGCCTGTTCAACAAACAGTCAATACCATCGGTACGGAAAACACCGATGAAGAGGAGTGGTTATCCTATCTTAACAGAGCAGGATATATCTCCCTACCAGAGTCTGATCCACCTTGCTGTTATCCGACTAAAGGATCTGAAAGTAAGACTCAACCAAGCAGTGATGAAGTTACTGACAGCTTCACCACCAGAAGTCATGGTTCATCAGAAGAAGTTCCTCCTATCCTCGAAGAGACTTGGGATACATTAGGAGAACCAAGCGGAAAATTCGACTACATGGTGAAATACTCCGCTCCTGAAAGTTCAAGAATCTCTCTTGAAGATATTGTTCCAACTGGATGGAACAGTGATTTTGAGTACCTCTCTCAGCTGAAAGAGATGTATAACCCTTGCTATTCATCATCATCGACTGGTGAAATCATCATTGAGGATTATATCCCCAAGTCACCTTCCGAGGCTAAGGATCTAGAGTTCACATATCTAGTCAATGCCATCTTGGGAGAAGAGCAAGACCAAAATACAGAAGAGGATGATCTCGAAAGTGTCTCCGACAACGAGTCTCTCCATTCAGAAGATTGGAAGTTTCCTCAAAAGAAAGTCCGACATACTCCACTTGGAAATGGGTATGCTCACACCGCTCAGTCTGCTGAAGTAGAAGAAGATCGTCTGAGTGTTGCGAAGATAGTGGTTGGTAAATCAAGACCTACCACAGGCCAGCTTAAGCCTAAGGTTCCAGATTACTTAGTGCACAATGGGGTTCGCCACTACTGGACAGCTGTTGAAGTTTCAACTGTTGTTCGCACTCCTAAGTAGGAACTTTCACCGTTATTTTGTCCTCTCACCATAGCCCAGGGTGAAGAGATGTTTCATAGGGCTTTGCATTTTACTATTTCTTAGTTAAATGTCCCTCTTTGCTTCGCCCAAAGCAATAGAGTTTTGTTTTATAGGGTCTTTGTTTCAAGAAATGACTGTCCATAAATAAAAATGTCATTCTGTTCCTTCGTTTAGTTTTTCCTTTTCTTTTTTTCGGAAATTGGTAATCCTAAAAAACACCCTTAAAAAACATCAAAAAAAAATTGTTAACTGCATACACCGAGTCTTCCCTCGTTGTCTAAATAAAACTTATCACACATATGCAGATTAATCATAAAATACCCCGTTGAAACGTACGACCGTATGACTTCTCCAAGCTTTGAGTTTCCTGTATTCGAGGCAGAGGAAGAAGAAGACGAAGAAATATCAAAGGAAATTTCACGGTTACTTCAACAAAAGGAAGAGGCCATTCAGCCATACAATGAGCCTCTAGAGATCATTAACCTTGGTTCCGATGGAAACAGAAAGGAGGTTAAGATTGGAGCTTCGCTCAGTTCAGAGATCAGAAAGAGTTTGATACAGCTACTCAAAGAATTCTCAGATGTCTTCGCTTGGTCTTATCAAGATATGCCAGGGTTGGATACCAGTATAGTGGAGCATCACTTGCCGTTAAAAGCAGAATGCCCTCCGGTCAAGCAAAAATTGAGAAGAACTCACCCGGAGATGGCCATGAAAATCAAAGAGGAAGTTCAAAAGCAGATCAACGCAGGTTTCCTCGTCACTTCAGAATACCCTCAGTGGTTAGCTAACATTGTTCCCGTTCCTAAGAAAGACGGAAAAGTCCGCATGTGCGTCGACTACAGAGATTTGAACAAAGCTAGCCCTAAGGATGATTTTCCTTTACCACATATTGATATGTTGGTGGACAGTACAGCAAAATCCAAAGTGTTCTCATTCATGGACGGATTTTCAGGATACAACCAAATCAAAATGGCACCTGAAGACATGGAAAAAACAGCTTTCATCACCCCCTGGGGCACGTTCTGCTATCGTGTCATGCCTTTTGGACTAAAGAACGCAGGGGCAACTTATCAAAGAGCCATGACTACACTTTTCCACGACATGATGCATAAAGAAGTGGAAGTCTATGTGGACGACATGATTGCCAAATCAGAAAATGAAGAAGATCACATACAGAATCTGAAAAAGTTATTTCAACGCTTACGGAAGTTTCAGCTTCGCCTGAACCCCAACAAGTGCACCTTTGGTGTCTATTCAGGAAAACTCCTTGGTTTCATTGTCAGCAAACGAGGAATTGAAGTAGATCCAGACAAAGTCAAGGCAATTCAAGAAATGCCTTCGCCCAGAACCGAGAAACAAGTTAGAGGATTTCTTGGACGTCTGAATTACATCTCGAGATTCATATATCTCATGACTGCAACTTGTGCTCCTATTTTCAAACTTCTACGGAAAAATCAAAGTTGCGTCTGGACAGACGATTGTCAGAAAGCGTTCGACAGCATTAAGGAATATCTGCTCGAACCACCCATTTTGTCTCCTCCAGTGGAAGGAAGACCTTTGATAATGTACTTAACCGTCTTAGAAGATTCCATGGGTTGTGTCCTTGGACAGCGAGACGAGACGAAGAGAAAAGAGCATGCCATTTACTACCTGAGCAAGAAATTCACTGACTGTGAATCCCGCTACTCCATGCTCGAGAAGACGTGTTGTGCTTTGGCCTGGGCTGCCAAGCGTCTCCGTCAGTACATGATTCGACATACTACTTGTTTGATCTCTCATATGGATCCAATCAAATACATCTTTGAGAAGCCTGCTTTAACCGGGAGAATTGCCCGTTGGCAGATGTTGTTATCAGAATATGACATTGAGTATCACGCACAGAAAGCCGTGAAAGGAAGCATTCTAGCTGAGCACCTGGCTCACCACCCACTCAATGGTCATGAATCAACCAGTTTCGACTTTCCGGACGAGGACGTCATGTACCTCAAGATGAAAGATTACGACGAGCCGCTACCAGACGAAGGACCTGAGATAGGATCCTAGTGGGGCTTAATCTTTGACGGAGCTGTCAATGCTTATGGACGAGGAATTGGGGCAATCATTGTTACACCTCAGGGTACCCATATTCCATTTACTGCCAGATTAACTTTCAAATGCACAAACAATGAGGCCGAATATGAAGCTTGCATCATGGGTCTCGAAGAAGCCATGGATCTAAGAATCAAACACTTGGATGTATATGGAGATTCTGCTTTGGTCATCAATCAAATCAAAGGAGAATGGGAAACACGCCAACCAGGGCTAATTCCTTACAAAGACTACGCGAGAAGATTGTTACCATTCTTTGACAGGGTAGATTTTCATCACATTCCTCGTGAAGAAAACAACTTGGCTGATGCATTAGCCACACTCTCTTCCATGATTAGGATAAATCATTGGAATGACATTCCTCGGATCGATGTTATGCGCCTGGATAGGCCCGCTCATGTTTTCACAATAGAAGCAATCATCGACGACAAACCGTGGTACTACGACATCAAGAACTTTCTTCAAGAGCAAGAGTACCCTCTTGGGGCGTCAAAGAAAGATAGAAAGACTTTGAGAAATTTAGCTTGTAGATTCTTCTTGAATGAAGATGTTCTGTACAAGAGAAACTTCGACATGGTTCTGCTCAGATGCGTTGACAGAAAAGAAGCAGAAATACTCATGAGAGAAATACACGAAGGTTCCTTTGGTACTCACACCAATGGACATACCATGACAAGGAAAATACTGAGAGCAGGATATTATTGGCTGACGATGGAGTCAGATTGCTACCAGTACGCAAAGAGGTGTCACAAATGCCAGATCTACGCCGATAGAATTCATGTGCCACCATCTCTGCTCAACATACTCTCTTCCCCTTGGCCTTTCTCCATGTGGGGAATCGACATGATCGGAATGATCGAGCCAAAAGCATCCAACGGACATCGCTTCATCTTGGTAGCCATAGACTATTTTACCAAATGGGTTGAAGCAGCTTCATATGCAAACGTTACAAGACAAGTTGTCGTCAGGTTTATCAAGAATCACATCATCTGTCGCTACGGCATTCCTAGCAAGATAATCACTGACAATGGGTCAAATTTGAATAACAAAATGATAAAGGAGCTTTGTGAAGAATTCAAGATCGAACATCACAACTCATCTCCTTACAGACCAAAGATGAATGGAGCTGTAGAAGCAGCTAACAAAAACATCAAGAAAATCATTCAGAAGATGGTCATCACTTACAAAGATTGGCATGAAATGCTCCCGTATGCTCTTCATGGTTACCGTACATCAGTACGTACTTCGACTGGAGCAACTCCTTTCTCCCTCGTATATGGCATGGAGGCAGTCCTGCCTATAGAGGTTGAGATTCCATCAATAAGAGTTTTGATGGAGGCAAAATTAACAGAAGCCGAGTGGTGTCAAAGCAGATTCGATGAATTGAACTTAATCGAAGAAAAGCGCATGACAGCTTTATGCCACGGACAGCTATATCAACAAAGAATGAAGAAAGCTTTCGACAAAAAGGTTCGACCTCGCACAATCAAAGAAGGCGACCTTGTACTCAAAAAGATTCAATCTTTTCTCACAGATTCGAGAGGGAAATGGACTCCCAATTATGACGGCCCCTACGTGGTCAAGAGAGCTTTCTCAGGAGGAGCCTTAATACTCACGACTATGGATGGAGAAGAATTCACCCGTCCTGTGAACGTCGACGCAGTCAAGAAATACTTCGCCTAAATAAACAAAAGAACAGCTCGCTAAGTTGAAAACTCGCAAAGAGCGGCTTAGGCAAAAAAGAGCGTCTCGGTGAATCGAAAACCCGAAAGGGCGATTCAGGCAAAAGTTAGAGACATAAAAAATAAATAATCAATCCCGGTAAACTTAAAACCCGAAAGGGGTAGTTTACGCAAAAGTTAGGGATATATGGCAAGTAACTGTGTTCAGGACAAACTTGATCATTCAAAATCCATAGCGGAGTGTTCATCAGCAGTAGGTCATCTTCTACAAAGCACGAATACAGCGCAACTCGGAGTGGAAGGGAGAGATAACGGTCGTCACGTTTCATCGTAGCCCTTTTTCCCGAAAATTACCAATTTCCAACTTTGTAAATACTCCATGGAATCAAGCATTTGGCTGATTACCATTCCATATATAATAATTTGAGCCTTGTGCTTTTCCTTTGCAATCTAGTCTTATTCAGTTTCTTGAAATGCATTTTAAATTTAAACAGTCACTTTCTTGAAACAAATGTTTTCATAAAATAAAAATGAATTTACTTGCAAAAATAAAGGTGAAGTTTCTTTCTGAGGTTTACAAACAGTAGGAAGAATGCAAACAGTTGCTCCAAGAACGGTTGAGACTCCGGGAACCAAGATTTCCCCATGAGGTCGCTTTGCGAACATCTCCCGATGACGGATCTTCACTTCAATTCATATCATTTACTTCGGACAGCGGACAACTGGTAGCCAGATGTTCCAAACAGAGTTCGAACTACAAGAAGAGGACATCTTCTGATCAACAAGAATTCAAGTCGTATCATTAGGATTTTACATCCGCGACAATTCTATTCACATTTACTTTACATTTTATAATTGTCATAATATTCATGCATACATTACATCACAACTGCATAGTCAAATTAGGCTTTTAATCATGAGAATGCCCGAGTCATGAGGGCATGAACTCAAGTTTCCCCTGCAAGTCCTGGAGAAACTTTTTCCTTCAAGACAACGATCCATGTAGAGAGATTTCCCCAAGCAAGTCAATAGATGAGAATCTCCTGCAGAGCAACGCTCGACAATCTTCATCAGATAAGATAGTCTGCTTCGCATTTTGGACTTCCCCAAAAGTTTGGCATTTTCCCAACAAGGTCGAGAGGTGCCACTTCTTGTCAAAGAATAATCCAGAATCTCCCAGCAGATCGACAAATGATTCCCCAACAGAATCAGTGAATGGTAGTCTTCATCCAGAAGATAGTTCATGATCCCCAGCGGAGTCAATAAATGGTAGTCTTTCCCCAAGGAAAGACAGTTTGTCTGTTAAATACTCAAGAGATCGACAAATGGTAGTTTCTTCAAACAGTTTGTCTGTTTCAGGGATGTTTAGTTCCCCACAGAGTCAATAAATGGTAGTTTTCCCCTTAAGAAAACAGTTTGTTGATTCCCCAGGCACCAATCGACGAATGGTAGTTTTCACCCCGAAAACAGTTCGTCCGCCTTCAGACAAAGTCATTAGCCCCTCAAAAGGCATGGGCCCATATGACAATCTTTCAAAGATGCCAGGTCAAAAGGGAAGATGGCGAAGTTTCTTTATTTACCGTCAAATGGTATCTCATCTCCAAGTGCTGATGAGAAGTTTGATGAGGAAACAAACCCTCGAAGTTTCTTTATTTACCGTCAAATGGTATCTCATCTCCAAGTGCTGATGAGAAGTTTGATGAGGAAACAAACCCTCAAAGTTTCTTTATTTACCGTCAAATGGTATCTCATCTCCAAGTGCTGATGAGAAGTTTGATGAGGAAACAAACCCTCAAAGTTTCTTTATTACCGTCAAATGGTATCTCATCTCCAAGTGCTGATGAGAAGTTTGATGAGGAAACAAATCTTTGAAGTTTCTTTATTTACCGTCAAATGGTATCTCATCTCCAAGTGCTGATGAGAAGTTTGATGAGGAAACAAACCCTCAAAGTTTCTTTATTACCGTCAAATGGTATCTCATCTCCAAGTGCTGATGAGAAGTTTGATGAGGAAACAAATCTTTGAAGTTTCTTTATTTACCATCAAATGGTATCTCATCTCCAAGTGCTGATGAGAAGTTTGATGAGGAAACAAACCCTTAAAGTTTCTTTATTTACCGTCAAATGGTATCTTACCTCCAAGTGCTGGTAAGAAGTTTGACGAGGAAACAAACCTTTGGAAATTTTCTCTTTATCTGAGATATTGTCCAAACGCAACTAAGACCAGTTCCGAGATTTGGACATCCGGAACAAGAGGAGGTTGTTTACCTTTTTCTAAGTATCAACACTTAGTTAAAGAAGATGGATTGCGCATCCTATATTGCCATCCATTCACCAGAATCCACATCAAGTATTTCTGCAGGAGTTTGTCTCCTCATCCCCCGCCAAGTGCGACAACAGGATCAAATCATGCAAAGATTTTATCAATTACAACATCTCAGGAGCGCCCAAAATTCGGGCATTCTTTAATATTTAAGTCTCTTTTACGCAGGAGAGATCGAGATCTCAATCTCTCTCCCTCCAGATAAAAGAAACTTAAATAGGGGCATCTGTCATACCCTAATTTTTGACCCCCCTGAGATGACATATCTTCAGGATTTTTCATCAGGTCAAGACAAGTACCCAGAGCAGTCATTTCTCCATCTGGTACCTAATCGAGGATGCTCAAAGACAAGAAAGCTCAGGCAAAGGATCAATCAATACAAAGACTAGTCTCTAATACAATCATGGGGCTCAAAAACTTCACTTTTCTCATCTATGATTGATTAGACATCCAGTCATATGAGTACAGGTTTACTCAGGTCACCAGACTAGGGTTTTGAACCTATCAAGGACTAAAATCAGGGATCACTTTTGGGAAACCCTAAAAAGCCCCAGGAAACCATTCAAAGACATCAATCATCTTCAAATAACTCATATGACAAGATCCACTGGACATTACATCTCAATTCAAAGTCTACAGTCATTATTTTCACATGGTCGACAAATTAGGGTTTTGACCTAATTCACCAAGATAGTTGACTTCTGATCAGGGCATGAATCCAAAACTCAAGACATGATTCAAGGATCTCTACTACCTCCATATAATCCATTTATATCATCCATTTGGGGAGAAGATCTTATTTCTACACAAAAGCCCAAAAATTCACTTTGTCAGGAAAAAGTCAACTGTGAAGGATCATCATTGACTTTTAAGGTTTTTGGTCAAAAAATGACTTTCAAAGATCAATATCATCAATATATGGATGTCAAAGTCATTTGGCCAAAGAAATTCAAAGAAATTCATCAAGGAGCGAAAAGTCGGGAATTAGGGTTTTTGAGGGCATGGTGAGATCTCAAAGTTTCACCTACACAACTCAAAAAACTTCCAACATGAAAGTTGTAGATCTTGCCAAATAAAACAACATCTTACAAGGGAACTTTTTTCAGAAGATCAACCATTTATGAAGTTTTGGAAATTTTGAAGTTTAGGTCATAAACACTTAGAAATTTTTCTAAGTGTTTTAACCTAGTTTTCTTCCAACTTTGGCCTCATTTTTCACAAATTTCCCAAAGGATTCTGAAGAAGACATAAACTAATGATTTAAAGTAGATGTTTAGGGCTTTCCAAATTGTGTTCAACCTTCTCAAAATTCAATTTGAGCTAAGAGTTATGCTTGTTCAAAGTTGACCTCATGAAGTGAAATTATAGGTCATGCATCATTTTGGAACTTTGAAGTTTTGTGCACATGACCTCAAATTCAGATGCTACATGACCCATAATACATCTGCAAACATGCCATGCATTCATTTTCACCATGCCATGATAATTGAAGAAGATTCCTAAAACAAGAACATGTGATTATGTAATGATTACATTTGAGAATTTATGGCAAATTGATGAATCACCCAAGGAATCTTCTCATCAACCAATTAGAGCTCACTTTGCATCTGAATTGTCCCCTAAGATCAGATAGAATCAATGGATAGGGGAGGTGGCTCGAAAATGCAATGATCACACTTGGATATTCTTTGAAATTTCTTCATGGCTAAGAAACCAAACTTGCTTCACTAAGCAAGCTCACTCTCTCACTCAGTACTGAGACATTTGCCTATAAATAGGAGAGCACAATTCAGTAGAAAAACACACCAAAGCAACCATATTACTTGCTTTCTCTTTCTCTTCTCTTGTTCATTGTTTTTCAAAGTTCTTTGGCAAGAAGAATCGATTTCTTCAAACCAGAGCTTATCTTTGGGAAGTGAGCATTCTAACATCTCAAGGGAGGTCATTTGAGGTGATCCAAGCACCTGGATCACTTCTGTAGGTGGAGGAACACCATTGTTGCTCTCACTTTGGAGCATCTGCAGTTGGAGGTCCATGGAGTGATTCAGAAGGTTTCAAGGCAAGCCAATCATCCAGACACACTCCTCAGGTCATAGTGAAGCTAACCAGATGGCTGCAGCTCATCTGTAACTCGAGAATCAATACCCTCCATGTTCACTTGAAGCTGAAATCGAGGGAGGTCCATAGAACAATTCAGGAGGTTTGAGGTCATTACAAGCATTCAGTTAGCATCACTGAGCCACAAGGAAGCTTTTGGGATCGTTCATACAAGCCCAGTTGCTCTCTATCATCCTCACGATCTCCATTTTCAGAGGTAAGTTTCTGAACTCTCTCTCTTTAATTTAAGTACTCTTTGTGAAATAGCTCGATTCTATCTTGTTTAGCATCATCAGAGGATTGAAAACCCTCTATCATCATCCATTTATCTTTCAGTATAGTCATTTAATTTAATTTTGAAATTTTAGGGTTCTTCACGATTTCTGGTAAAATAATTAGATGTAGTTAATGATAGTTCATGTTAGTTACATATTTAGAATCGTGAGTGAATTTAGAGCAAGTTTCATGTTTACATCGTTGCAAATGGTTGAGAAACGAGTAAGTTCAGAATTTCAAAAATGGAGAGCTTGAGGTTGAAGATGAAGATGGTGGTGGCGCGCAAATTTGAATTCTCAGGGGAGAGTTTATTTTATTTTGAATGGTGTGCGTTTTATTAACGACTGAATAACTTGCCCTAGTGGCCACACATGCGCTCTTAGTCTCCTCATGCCAAAGGTCTGGGGTTCGAATCCCCCTCGCCCCAGACTTTTTGGTTCTTTTATTTTTCAAAGATTTACAACTTGTTTTGAAACATAACCAAATGAAGGCAAGTCACTAACACTGAGCGCGCGTTGGCTCAGTGGTGTTGTTTTGGGCTGGTAACCTCAAGGGCGTGGGTTCAAACCCTCCAAGGGCCAAAACTTATTTTTTTAACACTAATTTCTTTCATTTCTCTTCACAACTTCACATATTTATTTAACCTATTAAAATAAATCATTTTCACTTCATTTTTTATACACCTATTATTTAATATATCTATTTTGTGAATAGTCAAAAAAATCATAAAAATATTATTTATTTCTTGAGTTTTTAATTAGGTTTAAAATAGTATGTTTTAAGTGTTTTCTTAAATACTTTAAATATATATTATCACTTTATTTTAACCTAATCACTTTGTAAATAAGTTTATGATAAAACCCTAATTATTTAGGTCTTAATTAATTAAAAATCTTTATTTTTACTTTAATTAAGTTGACTTTTGTCAATTTTCAAAGCTGTTATCAATCTCCGATTAAACGGATGATTAAGGTTTTCAAACAACAAAACCTTATATCATTTCAAATCATTTTCAACTGCTTTTATCACCAGTACTGCAAAGTACTGGGCCTCTAATAGAGTGTAAGTCCCAAAAACCTTCTCTTCTTAGCTTGTTTTTAAAAACTGTATTTTCAAAATCTTCTTTCTGTTTTCAAAACATTCCTCTGGTATTTGAAGGGCATTATTCCCGGTGAAACTCTTCAGATACCTATGTGACCTTTGTCCATCTTCACTTCTTCTGTTTTAAAAAAACCATTAACTGTTTATCATATATATATTCAACTGTTATCAACAAAACAACAAAAATACTGTTGAGGCTCTGTACATACTTCTTCAATGGCCTCCACTCCATCCAGGTTAGGCTTTACAAGCTTTCAATTTACAGTCTTTATTTAAATTACTGTCAAATATAAACTGTGCATATATATATTAGTTTAGAACTACGTTTGAGTATAAACCATAGGACAGTTAAACTATATATATATATATTATAGGAATATGACCTAGGATTGAGAATGTCTTCCCGGTGAAGGCTCTTTCCTAATTAGAGATCTGTAGTTCAAACCCCCAAGATGAATTATTCCCGGTGAAACATCTTGGCAAAAACCTTAGAATCCAAATAATAGGACACATCCACCCAAAGAGGAATTATTCCCGGTGAAACCTCTTACCCATTTGCTTAGAGCCAAAATAAGTTCAAAACCACATAAGCTTTCTCTTGTGCTATAACAAGGACCCTCGATTAGCCTCCTCTTGGGCTTTGTACAAGGACCCACAGGCTTCTTAAAAGCATTTCCAGCTTCCTCTTGAGCTTGTATACAAGGACCCATCAGGTTTCTTATAAACATAGGAACAGGTCTTTAGTCACCTCTTAGCCTACCCTGGTGAGTTTCTTCCAATTTAAAACCAGACTTAAAACAAGCTAAGTTTGTCTCAAATTCACATTGAGTACATTTTTGGAATGAGAGACATGGACAGTCTCTGTCACCCTCATCTTCATCAATCTTCCTTAGCAGAGTCTAGGATCCATGTTTGGTCATCCTCAGCATTGAGTCAGCCTTCATCTTGGGCTTTAAACAAGAAGTCTCCATTAGATAATCTTTCTGCCATTCATTTTAATAAAAACCCCTGGAAATGGTTAGCCTCCAACATCTGTCCAAAAATGTCAAAACCCCTGGAAAGGGTTAGCCTCCAACATCTGTCCAAAAATGTCAAAACCCCTGGAAAGGGTTAGCCTCCAACATCTGTCTAAAATGTCAAAACCCCTGGAAAGGGTTAGCCTCCAACATCTGTCTAAAAAGTCAAAACCCCTGGAAAGGGTTAGCCTCCAAAATTAATTAATAAATAATTTCATTCTCTTAGGAGATAATTTCCCCAAAAGAGTCAAAACCCCTGGAAAGGGTTAGCCTCCAAAATTAATTAAAAAAAAACATGATAAAGTCAGTCTTTTAACAGACAAATTCACCAGCTGAGTCAAATCCCTGGAAAGGGTTAGCTTCCAAAGAAAAACAGTCTTTTAATAAATAAAACCTCCTCAGTAGAGTCAAAACCAACAAAAACAGTTAGCCTCAACCTTGGGCTTCATACAAGGCACCCAAACAATAAAACTCCCCTGTCAAGAGTCAGCCTCAACCTTGGGCATTGTACAAGGCAGATAATAGAGTCTCCCCAGTGAGTCCTTCATCACTCAGTAGCCACAACCTTGGGCTTTGTACAAGGCAGATAAACCATATCTTTCATGTGTCAAAGATTCCTAACACTTAGGATCTTTCCCCATATAGTCATCCATACTTAATTCATTTAAGAGTCCGCCACAACCTTGGGCTTTGTACAAGGCAGAAAATAAT
Organism: Vicia villosa; assembly: GCF_029867415.1. Classification (NCBI taxonomy): domain Eukaryota; kingdom Viridiplantae; phylum Streptophyta; class Magnoliopsida; order Fabales; family Fabaceae; genus Vicia; species Vicia villosa. Next base: position 127,549,883 of record NC_081186.1, on the reverse strand, counting down.
GTTTTCCCCTAGCTAGAGTTAGCCACAACCTTGGGCTTTGTACAAGGCACATAAAATAGAGTCATTCAATTATCCTCAACAGTTAGCCACAACCTTGGGCTTTGTACAAGGCACACAAATAGAGTCTCCCTAAGTAGAGTCAGCCTCAATTCTAGGCTTTGTACAGAACACAAAAATACCCTGTAATTAATTCCCAGTGGAGTCATCTCCCAGAGTCAATAATATTAATTAATCAATCAAAAAGCCTCAAGCTTGGGCCTCATACAAGCCAGCTAAAAGTCAAATCTTTTATACAGTAGATAGACATAGCTTATCTCCATAGAGAGATATTTTTACTACTCTACCACATTCAAACAAACAAACATTTCATTTCAATTTTAATCAAGTCTCCCATTTAGGATTTTGAAAGGCATGAGCTGGCAGTAAAACCCAGACATGTGGTAACTTTCCCTAATTTGGATGAGCATCTTTCTTTCATTTAAGAGGCATTTGACTGGTATACTTGCACATACACAAGTAAGGTCCCCCTCTTGAATGAAATGAATTCAGTTATTCTGTCACTCCTTTAAATGTTTGTGGTAGAATAGTACAAATACCTCTCTGTAGAGATAATTTCATGTCTCTTTACTGTAAACAGAGATTTAATTCCAAGCTTCAACCTTGAGCTTCAAGCAAGGCACCAAAAATAATTAATTTCCCTAGTTAGTTCCCCGAACTACATTAAGCTCTAACTTCCACTAGGGATATGTAGGCATGAGGTTCACAAGGAATCTCAGCGAGCTAATAAAATACCAAAAATAGTCAGTCTGTCTATCTGTCTGTCTTTCTTTAATCAATTCAATTCCCTCTCCTAATACAAAGGAGAAACTTTCCCAATCATTAGCAATAAACACAAACACAAATGACACAGAGAAGGTTCCTGTAGAGTACTACAGATATGTAGGGTGTTTAAACACTTCCCTATGTATAACCGACCTCCCGGACTCCAGAATTTCTAGTCTAGGTGTAAATCCCCACACTTAGCAAACTCCTAGGGTTTAGTTGAGATCTTTTTTTCCCTTTCCTACTCGTAGGACAAATAAGAAAGTTCGTGTGATATCGTAGGAAGAACTGAAATAAAATTCATCCCACCACAGGCGCATTCTCCTTCCAAATTTCGCGTGAAGGGTTTAGCGTGCCGTCCTCCCAAGTGAAACGGGGAGGTAAAGAAAACGACACCACAACATGCATACGGGATGGTTAGAAAGGCTCGGGGTTACGAAAAAAAACTTGCCTCAGTGTGTGCTTTCATAGTGTGCTTGTGTTATGAGAAAATACGCAAAATCAAAGTGAATAGTGCCATACCTGACTGAGCTCTCATAAGGATGTTATAAATTTGGCTCTGACATCTCACCGGGTAGGTTAAGCTTGCATGCTTCACAGTGCTCTAAGTGTTCTGCAATTTCCTTTCCTCCAAAGTTCACCATACTCTCTCTTGGTTCAGTGTTTTCCTCATTGCGTCCAACCTTCTTTTCTCTGATTGTGTCAACTTCCGTGGTGCCTGTAGAGATCAAGTGTGAGATGTGTTGTTCAACCACTATCTAGTCATTCGCCCCCCTCCGACTTGTATCCAACCTGGTAACACAATGGCAGCACTGTAAACTCGAAATAAACATAGAAACAGGAAGCAAAGTAAAAAAAAAAATTCAAATTAAACAAACTAAACAGAAAGCAAAGTAAAATAGATCCTCCCCCACACTTGAACTAAACATTGTCTCAATGTTTTAATTCCAGTGTGAAGGAGATTACCAATCTCACTGATAAGGTGGTGGAGGAGGAGGATCCTGAGGAAATTGCAACATGAGGCGTCGCATCATCTCCTGGACATCATCCACCACAGCTCCTTGCCTGAACAACTCAACACCCTGTCGTGTTTGCTCGGTGCGGAGAGCGCCAATCTCCGTTTGTACCCACCCCCATTGATCCTGGGTCATGGAAGATGATCCAACAGTGTGCTGGAAAAACTGCCGAGGAGGCGGGACAGGGCGATCTTGAGCGGGGAGGTCATCCTCCATGTCGTCACCTGCAAAATCATGGTCATGTGGAGGGCTTTCACCCATAAACTCACCTGTTGCTACATATAACCAGTTAGCACGATTTGCAATAGAAACAGAATCAGGTGCAGGTAGTGCCATAACATGCTGTCCATGGACAGTTAGTGAGTAATACCCAGGTTTTACTATAATCATCCTCTGATTTACAAGAGTTTGCAAATCAATTTTCTTACCCGGTAATGAAGGCTCATCATTCAACAAGTGACCATAATCCAAGTGCTCAGCTAATTGAGAGATCATTCCCCCAACTGAAATCTCTCCACAAGAAGCATTACCAACTTGCTTCAGGTGGTTAGCAGCAAAAGCAGCGACATTCACCCGACTTACCTCAATCATGTTATGCAACAAAAATAGCTCTCTTTTCGCACAGACCCCTGTACTATCCCCCCTCCCAAACAAGGTAAAAGCCAAACCTTTCTGAGCATAATGGAAACAGGGGTTATGAATCCCCGAGGCCTTAGCCTTGCTTGGATTGTACCCAGCTGCACCAGTAATGGCTTCCCAGAATTCACAAGCAGGAAAAGTTTCAGGGGCAGCCCCTGGTCCAGAGGACGGTAATTTCAGTGCTTCCCCTACCTCTTCCACAGACAACACATGCTTATGCCCAAACATATAAAACTCTAGATCACCAAAGTACTCCATTTCGGAGCCATTCCATTTGTGTCTCAATTTGAAATCTACAGTGCTCAGAAATTCCAAAGTTAGGCCCTCATAAGTCGGTGCCTCAAACAGCATAAAAGGCAACATACCGATGTTGTGAAACATACGGTAGACTTCATCTTTGAGGCCTAACTTGGTAAGAGTATCATCACAAATATATCTAGTCGGTAGCAATTTACGTTGCACTAAAATATCATACCTAGCTTTGTGTTCAGGAAGTGCAAACGTAATGCCATGGGCATTCTCTTCTTGGTCCCCTCTACGAACGGTTGCCCGACTTGGAGCGCGACGGACCCGCTGCCTCGGTTGGGAGGGTTCGGCAAAATCATCCCGAACATTACGGCGTGAGGTTGTCTTTCGGGGAGGCATTTTAATAGCTCTGCAAGAAAAAGTTAACAAAAACACACAAATAACACAAGGAAAAATTCAGAAAAATAAAAGTGCACGAAATAAAAAATCTGAACCGATAGAAGTGTAGAGGATGGAGAGTAGAACAATTTTTGTGAAAGCACTATGGCGTTTTGATGGGTGGTTGATGGTGGTATGATGAGTTTAGTGAAGGTGGAGGCTAGGGTTTAATGGAGGAGGAGGAAGAAAAGTGAAAGAATGAATGGAAAGAAGAAGAAGATTGGTTATAAGTGAGATGGGCCCCACATGGGGTTTTAAAAAAATTTGAAAAATTCTGGCCCGCACTGCTCACACGGTCCGTGTCCCTGCACACGGGCGGCCGTGTGAAAAAGCTGGTTTGAAGTTTTGGGGCGTGCTGAGGGCAACACGGGCCGTGTTGCTGCACACGGGCGCCCGTGTTGCAAGTGCTGAAGCCAATTTTTAAATTTTTTTATTTCTTCTTTTCAGGCAGTTTTCAACACGGGCCGTGTTTCTGCACACGGGTGCCCGTGTTGCTAGCTTTCAATGCACCAAAAATGGACACTCTCCGTGCCTTTTTACTCGAGTTGCGACTACCGGTCCAAACTCTACCACCTACAAAAGAAACGAAATAAAACAAAGAAAATGAAAGTTAACGGAAACAAACGTGGGTTGCCTCCCACGGAGCGCTGCGTTTAACGTCGCATGGCTCGACGGTCCATCGTCCTACTAAGCAAGACGAATGACATCAACCTGTCCCACTGGTTGACCTTGGAAATATGGCTTTAATCTCTGCCCATTAACTTTAAAGATGTCTCCATTAGCTTGATTTTTTATTTCAACTGCACCGTAAGGAAACACCTTATGAACCATAAATGGTCCCGACCATTTGGATCTCAATTTTCCCGGAAAAAGCTTCAAACGGGAATTGTACAGAAGGACCAGCTGTCCTTCCCAAAACTCTTTTTTCTGAATCCTCCTATCGTGCCACTACTTGGTTTGTTCCTTGTAAACCTTGGCATTTTCGTACGCACGATTCCGGAACTCTTCTAATTCATGCAACTGTAAGATCCTCGAATTTCCTGCTAGAGACAAGTCCATGTTCAAAAATTTAGTTGCCCAAAATGCCTTGTGTTCAAGCTCTAAAGGCAAGTGACATGCTTTTCCATAAACAAGTTGGTATGGTGACATCCCGATGGGTGTTTTGAACGCCGTTCGGTAAGCCCATAACGCATCATCTAGCTTTGTTGCCCAATCCTTCCTCGATGAACTCACTGTCTTCTCGAGAATTTGTTTGAGCTGTCTATTAGACACCTCTACCTGACCACTTGTTTGAGGGTGATAAGGGGTGGCTATCCGATGCTTCACATTGTATTTCTGCAGGAGTTTCTCCATGAGGTGATTTAGGAAGTGCGTTCCTTCATCACTAATAAGTGCTCTCGGTACTCCAAACCTAGCAAATATGTTCTCCCTCAAGAACTTGACTACCACCTTTGCATCATTAGTTGGTAAAGCTACCGCCTCCACCCATTTTGAGACATAGTCCACTGCAACTAAGATGTAATTCTTCCCGAATGATGGTGGAAACGGACCCATGAAGTCAATTCCCCAAACATCGAATAGCTCCACCTCTAACATGAAATTCTGGGGCATTTGATTTCTTTTTGAAATGTTCCCAGTACGCTGACACTTATCACATTCTTTTACCATTTCCTGGGAATCTTTGAACAATGATGGCCAGTACAATCCTGACTGCAAGACTTTGGAGGCAGTACGATCCCCACTAAAATGCCCTCCATATTCCGAATCATGACATGCTCTCAACACATCCTTTTGCTCCTCCTCAGGCACACATCATCTTATCAGCCCATCTACTCCTCTCTTGTATAGGTATGGGTCATCCCATAGATAGAACCTGCAATCATGAACAAACTTTTTCTTGCGGTTAGAATCAAAATCGTCAGGTATTATACCGCCAACAAGGTAGTTTGCGTAATCAGCAAACCAAGGCACTCCAATAACAGCTAGGATGTGTTCATCAGCAAACTCATCCTTTATTGGACGCCGCTCTTCTGTCTCCTCAATGGGTGACATTCGCGAAAGGTGATATGCAACAGTGTTTTCACACCCTTTCTTGTCGCGAATCTCTACATCGAACTCTTGGAGAAGTAAAATCCACCTCAGAAGTCTGGGTTTCGAATCCTGCTTGGCAAAGAGATATTTTAAAGCAGCATGGTCAGTGTAAACAATCACTTTTGAACCCAACAGATATTGCCTGAATTTATCAAAGGCATACACAACAGCTAGCAACTCCTTCTCGGTGGTTGCATAATTGATCTGTGCAGGGTTCAAAACGTGACTAGCATAATAAATAACATGAAGCAATTTTTCTCTCCGCTGTCCAAGTACAGCCCCCACTGCAATGTCGCTAGCATCGCACATGATCTCAAAGGGTAGAGACCAATCAGGGGCAATCACAATGGGTGCCGACACCAGTTTATTTTTCAGTGTCTCAAATGCATCGGCACACTCTTTATCGAATACAAAAGTCCTGTCTTTAACCAACAAAGTGGTCAGTGGTTTGGCTATCTTTGAAAAATCCCTTATGAACCTGCGGTAGAATCCCGCATGGCCAAGGAAACTTCGAATACCTTTCTCATTCACAGGTGGTGGTAATTTTGAGATAACCTCCACCTTAGCTTGATCAACTTCGATTCCCCTGTGGGAGATCTTGTGACCAAGAACAATGCCTTCTCGCACCATGAAATGGCACTTCTCCCAGTTTAGGATCAGATTACTTTCTTGACATCGCTGCAAAACAAGTGAAAGGTTAGCCAAACAATTATCAAAGGAGGAACCAAAAACCGAGAAGTCATCCATGAAGACTTCCATATGCTTTTCAAGCATATCAGCAAAAATAGAAGTCATGCATCTTTGGAAAGTCGCTGGAGCATTACACAACCCGAACGGCATCCTTCTATAAGCGAAGATACCGTATGGGCAAGTAAAGGCTGTCTTCTCTTGATCCTCCGGTGCAACCGCAATTTGGTTGTATCCAGAGTACCCATCCAGAAAACAATAATAGTCGTGCCCAGCCAATCTTTCTAACATTTGGTCAATGAATGGCAATGGAAAGTGATCTTTTCTTGTGGCCAGATTTAGTCTTCTGTAGTCTATGCACACTCGCCACCCAGTGACCGTTCTGGTAGGAATCAACTCATTCTTTTCATTAGCTATCACCGTTGTACCTCCTTTTTTAGGTACCACATGAACAGGGCTTACCCATGAACTGTCTGATATCGGGTAAATAAGACCTGCATCTAACAGCTTCACAACTTCCTTTCTCACTACCTCCTTCATAACTGGGTTCAATCTCCTTTGAGGCTGCACCACCGGTTTGTGATCTTCTTCCATGAGAATTTTGTGCATGCACATCGTAGGACTTATTCCCTTGAGGTCTTCAATATTCCAACCCATAGCCCCCTTGAACTTTTTCAGAACTTCAATTAACTTGACTTCTTGTATATTTTTCAAGCTCGAGCTAATGATGGCGGGACATTTTTCTTCAGAATCGAGGAAAACATATTTAAGATTCTCCGGAAGCTGTTTCAATTCTGAACTTTTTGGCTTTTCTTCATTGCAACCCAATGCTATTGGTTGCCTTAAATCTTCCCACCTATGTGTTCGAGAACCTTTAAAGATAGGTTGAGTTTCCAACATTGATACCACCTCCAAGTCATCATCATCGGCTTCTTCATTTTCTCCAAAAATTGACATGCTCAAAACTTTTTCGAGAGGTAATTGCAATACACTCTCCACATGATCACTTTCTTCCACTTGTTGGAGCACTTGTATATTGCTACTAGTGCCAATATCCTCTTTATGCTTCATGGTATTATGAACATTGATTTTTAACTCTTCATCATAAACCTTCAAAGTCAGAGTGCCCCCATCCATATCTATCATGACTCTCCCCGTTTCCAAGAATGGTCGTCCCAAAATTATCGGCATCTCTTCGTCTTCTGGCATTTCAAGAATTACAAAATCTACCGGAAACACAAACTTATCCACTTTCACAAGGACGTCTTGGACTACTCCGTAAGGTCGCTTGACCGAATGATCTGCAAATTGGAGAGTCATCCGAGTGTCTTGGATTGCACCAATTCCCAACTTTTTGTAGATGGATAGAGGCATGAGACTGATACTTGCCCCCAGATCAATTAGAGCTCTCTTGAAAGATCTATCTCCAATAGTGCAAGGGATAGTAACTGCTCCTCTATCCTTCTTCTTCACTGGTATCTTCATGCCCTGCAAAATAGCACTACAAGTTTCTGTTAGAATAATGGGGTGGTCTGCAATGGTTCGCTTTTTAGCGATGATGTCCTTCATGAATTTGGCATAGGTGGGCATTTGCTCAAGTGCTTCCAACAACGGAATGTTCAGCTCCAGCTTTTTGAATAATTCCAAAAACTTCTCAAAATTCTTTTCTTGCTGCCCCTTTTTCTTGTTTCTTTGAGGGTAAGGCAGCTTGACTTCTGGTGTTGGTGTTAATACTTTTTCTTTCGTAACTGGTGCTGGTGTTACCACTTCTTCTTCCACTTGCTCATTCTCTCTTATGTCCAGCTCCACCTCAAGCAATTGATCCTCACTCTCCGAATCCTTTTCCACCACTTCACGTGGTTTCCCTCTCCGTGTGGTGACGGCATTGATTTTTTGATTGTCTTTAGGATTAGTAACAGTTGCGCTTGGGAGGGCTCCTGGTGCTTGCGGAATTGCAAGGTGTTGAGCAATTTGACTCATTTGTACTTCAAGGTTCTTAATTGAAGCTCCGGTGTTCCTTAAATTGCTACGTGCCTCTTCTTGGAATTGGGAGCTTTGAGCGGCCATCTTTTCAATGGCAATTTCCCAATCCGCCTTTCTTGGACCCTGTGGTTGGTATTGTTGTTGAGGTTGCTGGTATGGTTGTTGTTGCGGACGATATTGTTGTCCCTGTGGTTGGTATTGTTGAGTCTGAGGCTGATATGGTTGTTGTCCTTGAACCTGCTTCTGGACGTTTCCTTGCTGGTCTTTCCATGAGAAATTCGGATGATTTTTCCACCCCGGATTATATGTGTTGGCATAAGGATTGTTTTGCCTCAACATATGAATCTGCTCAACCTGTTCTTGAGTTGCTACACAATGCATAGCAAAGTGCGGTCCACCACATATTTCACAAAGAACCGCTTTAACTGGTTCCACCTGTGCTACTGTCTGAGTTCCAATATTCATCTTTTTTAACCTTCTCTCTACCTCTGCAGCAATCTGATCCTCCATCTTTACAACCTGTTCTGGCAACTTCAAATCAATTTTGCCCTCCGGTTGGCTCATGGTACGATCATACAACTCAAGATGCTCATTAGCAGCTATTGCCTCTATGATCCTTTTCATAACTGAGGCTGTAGCAAAATTTGTTGAACCACCAGCAGCGGTATCAATAAGCTGCTTTGTCTTAAGTCGCAACCCATTCACAAAATTCTGCATTTGCTCGGTAGCGTCCATGTTATGAGTAGGACATGCAGTCAAACACCTTTTGAACCTCTTGTATGCATCCCCCAATGATTCCCCCTCTTTTTGTTTGAAACTGACAATGTCGTATCTTTTTCGGATAAACACCGACGCAGGAAAATATTCATTGAGGAATGCCGTTTCCATCTCTTGCCATGTCGTGATACTTGCAGCCGGAAGTGAGTAAAACCACTCCTCTGCGTCATCAGTAAGTGTAAACGGGAACATAACAAGTCTCTTAGCCTCCTCTGAATGACCTTCGATCTTCAACGAAGTTGTCGTAGTGAGAAATCTCTGAAGATGCTTATTTGCATCCTCGTTAATTCTTCCGGAGAACGGCTTGCTCTCTAACTGGCGAATGGTGGATGGATGCAATTGAAAATGTGCCACATTCACAGGTTGATTAACAATAGTCATCCGGTTGGGGTGAGCATTTGCCCCTCCATAGTCCCCTAACAATCTTTCTGCAGGAGGTTGATTTCCAGCCATGTTAACTGGTTCCTGAACTACCTCCCTGTCAAAGTCAGAGTCGCTGTGCTCCGAATGCACAGACACTTCGTCGTCGCTTTCCTGATGTGGAACACTAAGACTTGCACTTGGTGCTGCCAGTCTTTCAAGTCTTGCCTTGCGGCGTCTCTCGTGCAGAGCTCTTTCTGGTTCTGTGTCAAAGGAAAATTTAGCTGAGGTCTGACCTCGCATAAACAGTTAGACAACAGTTAGAACAGATACAAGACTGCAACGAAATTAAAATTAACAGATAAAAATAAAATTTTGGTCGCAGAGCAACAAAATTTCAATTGACTTAAAGTTCGGCTTATAGTTTGGCAGTCCCCGGCAACGGCGCCAAAAACTTGGTCGGAAAATAGCAAGTGTACTACTTTTGTTACCGATGTAGTTATTAAAATGGAGTTGAATCCAAGTATCGATCACAAGGACTGCGAATAACGTATAAGCCAGTACTAAATTTCAATTGAACAAAAAGCTATTGTTGGGTTTTTGATTTGCTTGATGAAACTACTAACTGTTTATAATTAAAAACGATAAGTAAATGATGATTTGGTTCACAAATGAGAAAGCATGCTAAGGTTGATGTATAAATCTTATGTAACCCCTTGAAAACACCGTTGTTCATGAAAAGATGTGACCACAATTGAGTATCAATTCTATAAAATAGTTTTCCCTAATTCCTTAGTGGAGAACTTCTTAATACTTAAAAGTCAATTTCAATTCCTCAATAATTGATTTTAGTATTAAGGCATTATGTATCGTGTTCTAGAATGGATGATCACTATGGTGAAATCCTTATTCCTAAGCAATTTACCGGTAATGTTTTGATTCAAAACGCATTAGAGTGGTGTGTCAAGCCTAACCCTAATCATAGATCAACAAAATATTTTCCAATACAATGAAGCATGAAAATCTTTGAATCATAAACTCAAATTATAAAAACATCAAATTCATCACAACGGTTTTAACAAGTCATTACATGAAAAGATTTAGGGACATCACCCTAGCATGAAATAGTTTAGCTACTCATACTGTTTAAGAAAATAACAAGAGTAATTGAAGTCATTACAAGAAATTAGTGGTTGATATGATCTCCAATCGCTAGTGCTCTTGAAGATCTTCTTCCAAAACCCTTGACTCTTCTTTCTCTGTAATTCTCTATGCTCAATGATCCAAGATGCCCCCTTCCTTCCTCCTGTTAGGTTTTAGTAGTGTTGGCAGTCATCCCTCGTATCCGAAAGGTCCAAATTACCCTTAATGAGTTCAAGGCTTTCAAAATAACAAAAGTTGGAAATCTGCCCGCGCCTACCAACACGGACCGTGTGCAGGAACACGGGTGCCCGTGTTGGTCAACTGCTTCAGCTCCACAAATTCACTTTCTGCGCAGCTTTTCACACGGACCGTGTGCAGGAACACGGGTGCCCGTGTGAAACCTCTGTTTTCTATCCAAAAACCAACTTTCCAGCCATCTTTTGACACGGCCGTGTGCACACACACGGGTGCCCGTGTTGACCTCAGTTTTGGCTCTTTTGGCTTCTTTTCTCGCTTGTGCGCGCCATAACTTCGACCTCTCCCGTGCATTAACCTGACCACACACAAAGTAACAACCAACGCATAAAACGGCACTTGAATAATACTCAGAACACACTAATCATGCAACAACATCACACAATCAACAAACAAGAAACTTACTAACAAAACCTATAACAATGCCACATAGTATTACCAAGATTATGACTTTTAGTCGGAAAAGGTGCGGAAACTTACTAGAAATGGTGACCGATCAGTTATCCATGGGCTCTTAATTGCTTAGCTCACTTTTTGTTTTCAAAAATGTTTGAAGTGTAGTGTGTGAATAGGAAAATGATTTGAATAAGGACTTTAGCTTGTAAAATAAATGTAGCCTTTTTGAAAGTAATTTGAAAAGGAGTGGGAAAAGTTTTTTTGATTTGAATTTGAATAGAGAAAGCATTTAATAGAACCTACCCTAAGTTTAATTTTTTATGTTCTTTAAGACTTTTGTTTGAAAAGGCTATCCATACCATAAAGAGGGCAAGTAGTCCTTTCATTGGATTTGAAAAAGGGTCATCGAGGATTATCGTTCGCCATAAGACTGTCCCTACCATAAAGAGGGTAGGAAGTCCTAGGGAAGGATATAATAGTCATTTAGGCAACCAATGAGGATACCTTAACATTCGAAGGGACAATCATCATTTAACCGAGGCAACATCGAGGGACAAGATCATTTTTGTTTAGGAAACTTCGAAGGGACTTATGATCTTTTTATGATGATAATGAACTGAGGGCAACATTTGCTAAGGCATCCTCGTATTCGAGGGACTTAACTATTTTTAAATCGAAAGGCAGCATAAGAAAGGTTACCATAAAGGTGTGTGTGTGCAACAATCACGTGATTCAGTTTGGATATTTTTATCTTGTATTAGGCAAACTAAATTCATTAAATTATTGTCACTTCCTATTGTTACTAACCACGCAGTTAAAATATCAGCAGAAAATATAAACCACAGCTATAGTTATAAGGTGCGAAAAGTAAAGGCAGAAAAGTAAATCCTAATTACTATTACATTTAAAATGAATGAGCGACCTATACACCTTCTAGAATTTTAAATGACAGAAAATTAAATAATTGAATAAAATGCAAAAAATTAAATAAAGGCAAATTAAACAAAAGCAAAAAATAAAGGGAAAAATTAAACAGAGGGCATTCGACAATCAAGGGAATATGAGATGAGAAGAGAAATGTGCGGTAATGAAGAAATTCAAAAGACAAAAGAGGTAAACCTAAACCTTAAAGGTTAACTGCTAAAAAACCGAATGGATAAGATAAACCTACAGGGTTACAACCTGAGCCTACAGTTAATGGGCAACACCTACCTAATGTGTGATTTTTTAGGGTTAAAGGAGAAGGTTAGTGATAAAACCTAAAATTAATAGTTATTATTAAAATTAAAACCTAAAAATAAATATTAGCCTAAAAACTCTAATTTGATTAACCTAAGTCTACAAATTAAATTATTGATTAAACCTAAAACTAAGTTAATTAATCTAAATTAAAATTATTATAAAACCTAAAATAAAATTATAAACTAAAATTATCACTAATTATTATTAAACCTAATTTAACTAATTACCATAAAAAATTATTAACTAATTAAAATTATTATTAACTCATTAAAATTATTTCTAAAAAAAACTAATTTAAATAACTACGGTAAAAAGAAAAAAAGAAAATGAGTTTATATAAGTCTCAAGAAGTATAGGACTAGTTGAGTCTTAGAAGTCAGTTAGTCACAAACAGTTGGTTTGTGCAGGATTGTTAGTCACCAGAAGTTTGACTCGTGCACTGTATTGTGAGTCACGACAGTTGGTCGTGCAAGTGTAATAAGGTTCTGATTATAGTGGATTAAGTACTCGTTGAGAGAGGCAAATCACCTTGTTGAGGGTGGACTAGAGGTAGCTTTATTGAGAAGGTGAACCAGGATAAAAATAACTGTGTTATGTCTATCTTTCCTTCAAAACAAAAAGAATCACTTATTCAACCCCCCTTTCTAAGTGTTTTCTCAACCTTCATTTTCATCTTCAGCATTGGATACAAAAGTTATGCTTTTGTTCTTTTTTTTGAAACTTGTCACTAATAGCCAATTCAAAAGTTTGAAGCGAGCCAACAAGTTCATCGACCCTCATAGTGCTGATATCATGAGCTTCTTCGATGGTTGTCATCGTCATGTCAAATTTTCTAAGTAAAGACATAAGAATCTTTCTAACAAGCTTTTCTTTTGACATCTTTTCTCCCAAGGCACTAGATGTATTAGATATTTCAAGAACCATCATATGATAGTCCTGGATAGTCTCATCATCATTCATCTTCAAATTTTCTAATCTAGTAGTGAGAAGTTGAAGTCTTGACATCTTCACTTTAGATGTACCTTCATAAGTTACCCTGAGAATTTGCCAAGTATATATCCTTGGCTACAGTACAGGTATTAATTAACCTAAAAACATTCTTGTCCACTTCATTGAATAAAGCATTCAAAGTCTTGGAATTTCCAATAATTAATTAATCATCCTCATCAAACCAATATTTCTCTGGCTTCAAAGACACATTCCAGTCTTTGTCCTTCACAATAGGATGATCGCATCCTTTAAAAACAGCCTTCCAAGCTTTATTGTCCATGGATTTCAGAAAAGCCACCATTCTGACCTTCCACTTGTCATAATTTGAACCATCAAACAGAGGTGGTTTGTTGTTGTATCCTCCTTCCTTATTCATAATACTAGAAAATATTCTCCCTCAAGCTCACCCAATAAACAGAGTAGGGTTCTTGCTCTCATGCCAATTGGAATTCGGGTACTTGCAAAACATATGTCAGGACTGATCTCTCCTTCCTTATGTAGAATTAAATTGCAGAAGGTAAAGGAACACAATCAATTATTAACTCAATTCGGTGCAACGTATCCTACTTTAGGGGCTACCAAGGCAGGAAGAAAAATCACTATGATAGTATCTGTTCAATGCCTAAACAATCCTAGTTTACAACTTATCACCTAATCACTACCTTGTGAAACTTCCCACAATTACCTCAGTGATTAAACCAGTCACAATGACCTCTAGATATGAGATCCCCTTGTAACACCCTTCTAAACCCCACGGCAAATTAAATAAGTTTATTCAGAGTACATGAAATAAGGGTGCCACAATTCGAAAATAAATCAAAAACATCGTTCAGTCATGTCATGCATTCACTGAGGCAATTCTCATTAATCAAAACAATTCATGTCAACACAGCGGAATTAAATCAAACAGATTAAGTTTAACATCTTTCAAACTAATCCTTCAAACATCAAAACATAACTAGAGTTATAAAACATAAACTCTAAACATCGCGTCCCCAGTGTTACAACTATCAGAGCATGACACCTGACGCTAACTAAACAACTGACTCATGAGCTAATCCTCACCGAGTCGAACATCCGCTATCCTCAATCTGAAAATGATCAATAGTAAGGGTGAGTCTCATTCACAATTAAACAATGTTATCAGTTCATAAACGATAGAACTTCAACAGTATAATATTCACCCAACATCAACATATATTCAGGCAAGTTTCATCATCATAAACAACCAACACATCACCAATATTTATAACACTGGAAAACATCCAATCATGTAATAAAATTATGCATATGAATGCAACTGACACTATGCATGTGGTACCAACATCATCAAATGGGAATAACCCATGACCGATCCAACATCATCAAGATACGGCCCTGCCGGCACAGATTCCACACAATGGGAATCATGCCCTTCACTGATCCAACACACCCTTATGGATACAATATCATCAATGAACATGAATGAATGCAAACATACATGAACATACTTATAACATCGTCAAGTCTAATGAGTAACATCTCCAAATACTCATTTCATCATCATCATCATCATCATCATCATCATCAAAGTATGTTTATATATATATGCATCATTCAATCACAATAACATCATTAGACATCAAAACAATCACCACATGATCACATTATCAACATTATAATCATCTTATCACAACATCACCACTTTAATCATATGAACAACATTATCATATCTCGACTCATCACACAATGCATACAACAATAATACATTCCACAATTATGTACCAAGTACATCCATCCACACAACGACACCATGAGATTTACATCATCATAATACTACGTCTAACACATCCATCACAATTCAACATATTGAATTATCCACCATTGGTATAACATACATTCATCATGTAACAATCACAACAATACATAGAAATTATCATTCATCAATTCCATGTATCACAATTAGCACATAATACACAATCTCCATACATGTTATTCTTAAATAACATTAATCCATGGCATACACAGATACAATTACATGTCATTTTCAAATAACATAATAATTAAATTATCTAGTGCTAATTAATTTATTTTAATCATAAAGAGCATTCCGTTAGCTTTCTAGTGCTTCGAACGGCACCCAAAACAGACTTACGGATCAAAAGTTATGAGTTTTATAAAAACAAGTATTTTTCAAAAACGTACAGCGGTAACTTTTCACTTGAGGTATGTTTTCGAGGACGAAAACTCTTTTAGTGGGGGAGAGTTGTAACATCCGTATTTTTTTCCTTAAATTAATTTAATTAGAATTTAAATTATTTATTGGAATTAATTGGAATTTCTTTGAAAATTATGGAAAATAAGAGAATTGGGCCAGTGTGACAATTAGTAAAGGGGAGGTGTTAATTAGTGAGCCTTTTACTAAGTTATGCTATTTTCCATAAAATAAAGGAAATTGGGAGAAGAGGAGTTAGAAAGCAAAAGAGGAGAAGACTGAAACACGTGAAAGAGCAGAGGAAGAGGAGAATGGAGAAAGAGGAAGATTCAAGAATTTGACTAAGGTAAGGGGGGACTCTTCCGGTTAACCTCTATTATCGGGTCGTAGGCGTTAGGACTGAAATTGTATACTATTGATTCGATAGAGAATATGTTATAGGTTGGGGTTTTGGTATTTAGGTTCAATTTTGTGAACTTTGTGTGATTACTTGTTGGTAGTGATTGTTGATGTTAAAAGTGTTGTTGGTTGATGATATAACTCATATTGCATGTGAAATCCCTCTGTTTTTCGTATACAATCGTATTGGTTCGATTGGGGGATGTTTGGGGGGATTCAAGGTGCTGAAAACTGGTTTTTGGGTTGCAGGTACGAGGTAATCGGTTACCGAAAGGGGTGTAATCGATTACCCATAGTAAAAACAGCAAATATGGGATTTTGAACTTCAGTAACCGATTACTGGTGTTTGGGTAATCGGTTACCGCGGTACGTTTTTGAAAAATACTTGTTTTTATAAAACTCATAACTTTTGATCCGTAAGTCCGTTTTGGGTGCCGTTCGAAGCACTAGAAAGCTAACGGAATGCTCTTTATGATTAAAATAAATTAATTAGCACTAGATAATTTAATTATTATGTTATTTGAAAATGACATGTAATTGTATCTGTGTATGCCATGGATTAATGTTATTTAAGAATAACATGTATGGAGATTGTGTATTATGTGCTAATTGTGATACATGGAATTGATGAATGATAATTTCTATGTATTATTGTGATTGTTACATGATGAATGTATGTTATACCAATGGTGGATAATTCAATATGTTGAATTGTGATGGATGTGTTAGACGTAGTATTATGATGATGTAAATCTCATGGTGTCGTTGTATGGATGGATGTACTTGGTACATAATTGTGGAATGTATTATTGTTGTATGCATTGTGTGATGAGTCGAGATATGATAATGTTGTTCATATGATTAAAGTGGTGATGTTGTGATAAGATGATTATAATGTTGATAATGTGATCATGTGGTGATTGTTTTGATGTCTAATGATGTTATTGTGATTGAATGATGCATATATATAAACATACTTTGATGATGATGATGATGATGATGATGATGAAATGAGTATTTGGAGATGTTACTCATTAGACTTGACGATGTTATAAGTATGTTCATGTATGTTTGCATTCATTCATGTTCATTGATGATACTGTATCCATAAGGGTGTGTTGGATCAGTGAAGGGCATGATTCCCATTGTGTGGAATCTGTGCCGACAGGGCCGTATCTTGATGATGTTGGATCGATCATGGGTTATTCCCATTTGATGATGTTGGTACCACATGCATAGTGTCAGTTGCATTCATATGCATAATTTTATAACATGATTGGATGTTTTTCAGTGTTATAAATATTGGTGATGTGTTGGTTGTTTATGATGATGAAACTTGCCTGAATATATGTTGATGTTGGGTGAATATTATACTGTTGAAGTTCTATCGTTTATGAACTGATAACATTGTTTAATTGTGAATGAGACTCACCCTTACTATTGATCATTTTCAGATTGAGGATAGCGGATGTTCGACTCGGTGAGGATTAGCTCATGAGTCAGTTGTTTAGTTAGCGTCAGGTGTCATGCTCTGATAGTTGTAACACTGGGGACGCGATGTTTAGAGTTTATGTTTTATAACTCTAGTTATGTTTTGATGTTTGAAGGATTAGTTTGAAAGATGTTAAACTTAATCTGTTTGATTTAATTCCGCTGTGTTGACATGAATTGTTTTGATTAATGAGAATTGCCTCAGTAAATGCATGACATGACTGAACGATGTTTTTGTTTTATTTTCGAATTGTGGCACCCTTATTTCATGTACTCTGAATAAACTTATTTAATTTGCCGCGGGGTTTAGAAGGGTGTTACACCCCTCTCACTTCCCACAATCACCTCAGTGAAAAAACCAGTCACAAACCTGTGACAAGAGAACCAAAATAGAATACTACACTTCTAATGAACAATACTTAGTTTTGCTTAAATATTTTTAACTAAGAACAATACTCAACTCTTTGCTTAAAAACTCAAGAGTGAGAATAATGAACAATACTCAAGTCTTTTCTTAAAATCCCATGAGTGAGAACAATCCGTCTACCTCAATGTATCAAAAGATACACAAGTGACATACACAAAAACACAAAGAACTTAAAGTACTCTCAAAATCCTAAACTTTTATTTTTTCACCCATAGTTTCTTTGTTGTGAATGTTTGCTATTATATGTTTAGCAAGTCCTTATTTATAGACTCTTGCGGTTTAGGCTTGGACTTTTCAATCAAATTCAATCTTCTACTTTTAAATCGATTGCAAGATCTTCACACAAAAATATGAACAAATCTTCAAAGTTTTCTAAAAACTCTCCAAGATCCTTTTTAATGAAACCAAATAAAATTTGCAATGTTCCTAATAAAATCTCCTTGACCTGCACAAATTAATGAGATACATCCAAAAGAAATCTCAAAAAACAAATCAAATATGTCAAGAGATATAACAACAGCGACTGTAGTACAATAGGCCAAGATGTCAAGACATCTAGCTCAACATCTGTCTAAAACACATGACAGCAGAACCTGTCATGATAGTTGGTTAAGATGTCACAACATCTTGCTCAACATTAGTTAAGAACCATATTTTATCAAAATTTATGTCAATCATAAAACCATGGATCTGACACTATTAAACCTAAATTTGATTCCAAAGAGCATTTTTTATTTTAAAAGTGTTTTATCAATGTTTCCCTTATTTAAATATACTTTAATGGAGACTTTGTTGATTTCAAGCATGCCTAGAATAGTTAAATATATCTTAAATAGAATTGATGCATGTACGACAGAGTAAGCAAACATGAACAATCTCTATGCCCTAATGGAAGAGCACAAGAACGAAGGTAGGCGTGAACTTCGAGCTCAGGAGAAAGATCAATCAAACACTCTCAAGAAACAATAATGAGAAACGGAAGTCCAATAGCGAAGTAAGAAGTTTCCATAAGAAAAGTATTAAAGAGGAGTACTAACCATCCCTTCTCCATCGAATCAAAAATCTTTTTTATTACTTAAGCACTGTAGTGTTAAACTTACATGTCGACCGACTAATTCAAGAGGACCAATTCCACTGTCTACAAGACGGAGTCCCGTTTAAAGACAAAGTAAAGCTCTATATGGATTGACCCAACACAAAAATTATTAGCACCTAGTAGGATTCAAACTCAAAACTTTGAGAGGGGCACACTCTCAAAATCAAAGTCTTCACCATTAAACCAACCTTTAGGGTTTAGAAGAAATGATCTAAACATAACACTTTTCTCCATTTCATCAAAATCTATTAGAAGTTTCAACTCAATCAAGGATCAATTTTTTTTATTTTTTTTACATTTCTTTAACATGAACCGGGTCTTTTTGTTTAAAGATATTGAATAGTGTTACAATTAGTAAACAACTAATATTTATAATAACGTGTAAAAAACTCTATATCTATGTTATAATAGTTGACAAAAGAAGTTTGACTCTCCATGTTATATTTATTACTAGACATTCTAAATCAATATTTTTTTTAAATTTATGTAAGGTGTTAATTGGTTATATTATATAGTGTTTCAATCACCATCATATAGAATAAACCTTTGAACATCTTAAGAAGATATTCTTATTAATAAAGTATTTTTTTCACAACAAATTTAACTGTTTTAAAAACTGGACCGATCATCAAACCGGTAAATGTATTGTGTCACTGATTCATTGATTGAACCACTGTGTCACTGGTCGAACCACATACATGACTAAATCGAATTAAACTAGATAACTCAGTTAAATAAACCAGTCTCTACTACAATATAATATATTTATTAAATCAGTTGAACCGGATGACCCTGTCTCTAAAAAACATCACAACACCTACAAAATTTTTAAATTTCAAAATATCATAATTTAATATGTTTATTCTTTACATTCCAATTCTAAAAATAATCATAACTCACAACAAAATAATACAAAATATAAATTTAAAGAAATTTTAATATAAATTTAAAGAAATTTTAAACCAGATCTAATTGCAAACAAAAAAGTTGTAATAAATAAGGTTGAATAAAGTCTAATTATATTTTAATTTTATTTTTTAAAAAACAATGAAAACAGTGTCGTTTTGTGTCGAAAATAAAAAACCTGCATTTGAACTGTTGGTTTTCTAAAACCGCCGTTTCACCGGATTTTTCAAATTTTGACCGTTTTTAACCGATTCTCACCGGTTCAATAACATATCTGGTCCAACAATCAAACCAGACCGATGATCCCTCTGGTTCCGGTCCGACCGGTCGGTACGGTCCGGTTTTTAAAACACTGCTCTTAAATATTAACTTAATGACAAGGATGTTACTGAGGTGACACCTCACACGCTTAGGTCACTTTCATTTGAGAATCTTGATTCCAATAAGAAAAGAACAATAACTTTCTTGTTTCTTTTTCTACTATTGTTTTTTCCCCTTGTTTGTTAGTAACTCTTTCTCATTTGCTTTTTTTATTTGGTGTTTGTTTACAATTAATTTAGCAATGACAAAACTAATAATGCATCTAGTTACCATCAATGTCTCTAATTACAACAACAAAGTGTTACATCATAATTCAATCAATGTAACGTAACAGAGTTTGTTTTCTTCTTTTCACCAAGGAATGGTTTAAACATCAAAATTATTCCAAGTGCTTCAACCAAATTCAGGAAGAAAAATACCATTTGAGTTCCTGCAATTGAATGTGTAATGCATTAAAATAATTATTCCTTTTAACCGGAATACATTCAAAATATGAATTCATGTTGTTGAATAAAAAGACTTTACGCATTTGAAAAAGTGGGCACCTAATTAAGTGAAAAGAGATATAAAAAGCAAGAAAAAAGTTGAATGTTTATGATTCAAACATGTTATTTACCTGGGAGGAGAGAAGCATTCATACGCTTTTGTGACCAAGTTAATCTGCATTGACCAAGATTATATTAAGAGATCTGCGTTTACATGTTTGAATTATGACAATTGGAGTGGCCGGCCTATTTTGTCTACACTTTTTATAGGGCAGGACAGGATTTTAGACCCGCACCTTATAATATGTCTGTCACGGATCGCCTATTATTTTCGCAAGCGCGAATATTTACAAGAATTTTTGTAACTTTTAATCTTTAGGGATGCAAGGTCCGCATGTCTGTTCCTCACCGCTCTCATTTTTTTGTGGCTCAACTATGCTTGCCCTGCCCCGATTTGTTGCAGTACAATATTAAATTGAGGTGGGTGGGCATGTTGTTTGTTACTAAGTAAGAAATTAGAGGAACACACTCACATTGTACCACCTGCTGCTGGGCCAATAGCTTTGAATAAAGACATGCCTGTCATAGATATGCCATTAGCTGCTCCTCTTTGGTGTTGTTCCTGTTAGAAAATATCAATTCATGCCACAATTCCATCAAAAACTATTATCAAACTTTATGTTGAAACAATAGATAATTAGTGAATACACTTACCACTACTCGGTTTTGTATAAGGAATAAACCCGTTGTAATCGTCACCTGAACTCCATAAAAAAAATTGGTAATACAAATAATATTTTTCTCACTTATTTAAACAGAACTTTTGTTAAATGAATCCATTAATTTGTTCTAAAAAAGAGGCACTTACAGACATAACATTCTTGAAGACAGAAGCGATACTAATGACTACGTATAAGGCTGTGCCCGACAACAATGCTATGAAAGGGTAACTTTGCAAAAGTGGTATTGAAAAAATCTGCATAAAGAACCAAAAGTAGAATGACACAATTCAAATAACAAGCAATGAAATGCAGAAATTTCAATCGCGAATGTAACAATTAGATGAAAACTGACCCCTGTGATGCGGGCAAAGGCGATAGGTCCACAAGCTTTTTCCACAGACGGGTATATGAAAAGTTGGTAGATCACAAGTGCAAGTCCTAGTAATTTCACGAGTTAGAAATTATATAAAAATATATCTAATTATCTATTCCTAACAATGCAAAACAATTATTATAAGTTCCAAAGATGCACCTGAAATGGAAAGAATATTGCCAACATCATCTGTTGTAAAGTTCAAACCCCCTAGCCTCCGAGGACTAACAGTCCATAATGAGAAAATCTAAAGAAATAAAGATGAGTAGATGTTTTTACACTAAAACCGTATCGAGGAACATTAGCATTTGTTAAAATTCTACTACCTCTTGATAAGCAACATCATGAAGTGAGAAGACACAATAAGCAATGATAGATGACATCAAAGGCCAATTCATGAAGAGGTTTTCATTCTTTTGGACTGTTTTTTCTTTGACTACACTTCCATTTTCTATAGCTTCAGCATCGTCTCTAGACTCGTTACTACCACGGTGATTGTGAAGTGTTTCCTACAGATAGGTTAAAAAATTATATCCATGTTGAGAGACAAACTTGATTAACATTTTCTGGTTCTAAAGATCATTTTGAAATATTGATAATGTAAAAGACTAAATTGATATGTCTAAGATACACACCGGAATCCAGATGCAGGCAATAGCTACGGCAAATGCGAATCCTGATATTATAAAGCATGGTAAGAAGTATGGAAACCTGAAAAAATGATTTGTTTTAACAAATTATCATTAAGGTTAAATCCTTTGATTTTGAAAAATTAAAAAGCAAGAAAAGTTCACTTACTTGTCATAGAAGGAACCCTTTGAAAATATTTGGGGGTATTTTTCTGCTGGCTGTAAGAAAATTTAATTAGATATCCTACTTAATCATTATTTAACCGTAACAAATATTTTATGAGATTCTATTTAATTACAGTTAACAGTGGCAAATTTTAAATCATGTGCGATAGTCTGCATTAAACGCCCTCAAAGATGGCTCTGCATATTGTTTGTACGCAGAATAAAAATCGTACCTGAGCCAAATATCCACCCAAGGCCGGGCCAATGATTAAACCTATGCCCCAAGCTGCGCTAACCTGAAATCATATCACACTAATTATTAAGATCAAGACTTGATAGAGATCACAAAGTAATTTGTAATACTTACAGTAGAAAGTCCTATAGCTTGGTGCTCTTCTCGAAAAAGTTCAGTAGCATAAGCCTTCACCGGTCCAAGTATGCCATTTAAACCTCCAAGAAGAAATCGCGTGATAATAGCCATCCAAAAACTCGTACTAAGGCCGAATAGTGTGTTGAGTACGATTCTAAAATCAAGTGAATACAAATAATCATGAGGGAAATCACATAATATAACTTAAAGAAAGAATCTGATTCATTGTTAGATACTTACACTGTGATGACCCCCATAATTATAACAGGTTTTCGACCGTAGCGATCAGATATCATTCCCCATAATACAGATGTTAAAGCTCTTCCAAACATGTAAGCAGATCCTATGAAATTTTCAACCATCAACCATACTTGGTTTTTGATAAATATATAACTGTAATAATATACTTTTAAAAATATTAAAAATAAACAAATAACTCTTACCCACATAACCAGCATAATAACTAATATCAGCTTCTTCTTTTGCAACATTGAAATCTCTTACCTGAAAATAAGTGTAGCGTTATTGATAATTGTATTATTTGAACTAATTTTCCTTGAATTATTTCAGCTTATCTACTCGTATAAACTTATGAAAACAAGTTTATTAGATAGATAAACTCACCATGAAATAAAGGAATGGAAAGAGTGATGCTGCTGGCAGTGCTGAAAATTACAACAACAAAAATTTTCATCAGAAAAGGCCAAAAGAACCTAAGACATGCGAAAAAAGATAAATGATCCTAACAAGAAGTTGAATAATGCTTACTAGCACATAACACAACCATCCAAATAATCAAAAGATTTATAATGGATACACCATGGTTTAGCTCTTTGGTTTGTTCCACCTTACAACCAGGACAATCCTTATAGTATTGCTTCTTCTCCAACAGTGGTACATTCATATTCTCCTCCTCCATAGTTGAGCAAAGAAATGAACATACAGCTTCTTGAGAAACTTTTGGAGCTCAATGAATGAGGAATGAACAACACTAGGCCTAGTTTCACACCTTTTGTATGTCAGAGAAATTATGGTAAATGTTTCATTTCTCATCTAACAAAACAAAAATATAGTAAATAAATAAAGACTGTTTTATTAATGATATACTTTTTTTATTCAATGAGACAATTTTACATTTCAATTATTGACATATCATGAATCCATCGAACCTAGTAGTAGTATTATTGCATGCTGGACCAAAGATTTTAATATACGTGGTCCTTTTGAAATCTTGGTGGATTGATATTTTGCAATATTTAATTGCGATAATATTGAGTCGTCGTAGTATGAATTATGAATTAATTGTAAAATTGCAAATTTCTTTTTTTTAGTTTAAAACAAAAATTTAATTTATAAAAATATGATAATGATATTTCAAGTCCATAATTTTGCAATTGTAACAATATTTTGTAGAGAAAAACTTACATGAATACGAATTTAAATTTTTAGTGTTAAAAATAAAAAAAAAAGAAAATTATTTTTATCTTTAATTAATAAAAAATTATGATTGATTATTTGTAAAATCATATATTTGTTTTCATGTAAATATTTTTCTGTTTTGTAATAGCTATAATGGAATTTTAGGTGTAATTTTTTCTTATTAAACAATGAAATGAGAATCCGACCAAGGTAGCAAATTTGTGTTGAATGGAATGTCTCTGTCAATGTGTAGTAATTAAATTTGGTATCTGAAAACATTGAATGCTTTGAATTGCGACACCATTCTGGTTTTAGAAATAAGAATGATAATAGTTATTGTCTAAAAAAGATATAGTATTAAATACAAGAAAATGAAGGGAACGTTCCTTTCCTTTATTCACACATTGATGAATAGTATTACAAACATACTATCAACACACTTTTCAACACATTTTTTATCAGTTAAAATTTATATGAATCTATCAAAGTGATGTGTCAAAAATAATTTATTGAAAAATATATGTCAGAAGTGCGGTCCTAACAATATTAGTTACCCATATTAAATTATTGTTTTCATCTTATTTTTATAACTGCATAAGATAGATATAACAAATCTAAGTGAAATTTAATGAGGTAATTTTAAAATTATTCAAAATTTTAGTTTTTATTCATAAAATTAACTTAATTAAAAGAAAAAAGAATATGTCACAGTATAAAATATTTTTACTCTAATTATGACGTGTGTTCAATATTATGATATATTTTTAATTTAAAAATATTAATATAATATTTTATTAAATAAAAATGTAAAATTAGTTCACAACTAACTGTATATTAGTTGTAACCTCTTTAATTAAAGGTTTTAAGTTTATTAAATTTATATTTTTAAATTTTAAAATATTAAATATTATATATATTTATACGAGTTATTATTATTTAATAAATCAATTATAAACAAAATTAGTGAATAAAATCAACACTATGTAAATTAATTTTATTAGTTAAATTAAAGATAAGTCTTGTAGCTAAGAAAATTGAAAAATAGATCTGATCATGCTTGGAAAATTTGAGACGTAAGATGCTTTGTTTGCCGCCACAAACTATAATGAAGTACATGGTTGAAACAAAACGAAGAGATGAACCAGATACTAGTAAAGCATCGCCATTAAAAAAAAAAACAAAAAAAAAAAAAAACAAAGAAAGCATGTACTTATTATTTTATGCTCTGTTTATAAAAACAAAAAAAAACTAATAAAGCATGTACTTATTATTTTATGCTCTGTTTATAAAAACAAAAAGAGGGGTAGAAGAAAGAAACTAAAGCTTAACTAAATCTATCATATAAGAAGAGTCTATCATTTCCTCATCTCTTAGCTATGTCACATCAGCCTCTCTTCTCACAAAATTCCACATCATTCCCTTTCCATTGTATGTTGCAGCAGTTGTAAGGATTGAACTTTAAACCTCCAACCTCTCATGATCTCGCAGTTACAAATTATTTACTTTCTCTGGCCATTCACATTCCAAACTGCTTACAGCACTAATGACCTCATATAATGCTTTGCATATTTATCAACCACTTTCATTCTTCTTCTTTCCACGTTTAATTCAGTGTGTTGTGAAATTGCATGATCATGTGTGAGTCAGAGGGATCCTGATTGAAGATTTGCGTTGGGTTGTATGTATGTGATGGTGGAAGACGTCTGTTGTGTTGTAACTTGCAGGCTGCATCTCATAATAATGCTTATAAGGCAAATTTTTTTCTTTTCATTTTCGTTTCACGATTTGTGAGGTGTTTTCATTCCATCTCTGTAATATTTTCTATTTTTTTGTTATTTTGTTTTATGAATTCCATCTCTGTAATATTTTCTATATTAATCATGGATATTTTCTATATTAATGATTGATATGTTATTTGCGTGATATATGATGTTTCCTAACTCATGTTTCTTTTTTATTTAAGGGCAATGTCATCAACTACCATTGCTGGAAGAAGAAGTGGAAGAAGTGAAGTTTGAAATATTTGATTATCTTAATAGTGCTGAAGATTCTTTGTAGAAAATATTTATGAATGCATTATAGAAATCATTTACTCAAACCCTTGAAAATCAGATAATAAGGAGTAGCAAAATCTTTTGTAACAAAGAAACCATAATGATTGAGTTTTTTTCCTATTATTTTATCATGCGAAATATATTTGTTTATCCATTTTTATTTGATGATTAATGTTTTTTTGTGTTTGTCCTTAGATGTTTGGTCATATGGATTGTTATAGACTAACACTTAATCCACAAACTCATTTGTCCCAATATATTATTAAAGTTATTTATAATTATAATTAATTTAAAAATAATTTATGAATAAAACATAGTTTACCTAATATAATAATTTACATAATATAATTTTGATATATTTTTTTTTTAAATTGGCTGTGCCTATATTTTTTCTTTAATATATTAAAGCAAAAATAGTTTAATATTTGAAAAAATGATAAAAGAAAGAATAATTATGGAGACGTGGTTTTATATAATATATAAAAGGAAAGAAAATAATGTAAATTTAAATAGGGAGACATTAAACTATATTGATGACAAAAAATATTTATATACAAATAACTATTTTGATTAAATTAATTTTATATACGAGAAAAAATAACTATAATTATGAATATTATTATTACACATCTAATATAAATTTATAATATTAAAATCATTGATTGATTGCAATTTTTAATTTTGATTTATTGTGATTGTAATTTTTTAACTTCTTATACACCTGTTTTCTTGATATGGAAATTGTTTCGTGAAGTAATTGATATATTATTACAAAATGACGTTTAATTTTTTATACTTTAAGTGCAAATGTTAATAAATAAACTTCATTGATCGATTGAATATTATGTTTGAGCGATATTTATATTAAATCTTAATAATTATCGAAATTATAAATATTATAATATGTAAATAACATAATATTTTATATTAATTTCTAGAACTAAAGAATATTTTATTTAAGTCAAATTAAAAAATTAAGTTTATCAATATATATATATATATATATATATATATATATATATATATATATATATATATATATATATATATATTACAATTAATTTTATAAAATATTATTGATATTTATTTATTGTAAGATCGAAAAAAAATATAGAATGTAATAAAATATTACAAATTAAAAATGTATACATAATTTTAAAATGTATATGTAAATAGAATCAAAGAATAAAGAAAAAATCTGTATATTAAACATTTAATGGTAACATAAATGACAATATAAATGATAAATTAAAAGAAAATAACTATTGTTAAAAATTACTTATATTACTACTAACACAAAATAAATTCAATAGATAAAAAATAAGATCAAAGACAAGATTTAAAAAAAAAAAACTAAGATATAGACTAAATATCTCTTATTTTATGCCGTCAATATACACAAAATACACGAAAAACCATCAAGCAATTTAATATCATCATTCCTCATTGAAATATTTGCTATGAGTTTTTTCAACAAATTTTTATAACATTAATATCAAAAGATCAATTTACATTAATGTGTTGCTTATATATATATATATATATATATATATATATATATATATATATATATATATATATATATATATATATATATATATATATATATATATATATATATATATATATATATATATATATATATATTAGTTATAAAATAGAAATCAGTTACAATCAATTAATTTAATTATCATAAATATTACTCTACATTTTTGTTTATGTGTTTTAATATTCTTTAAGTACTTATTTCATTCTATATGTTATATTAAGAGTCGCAAATATTCTTTAATATTCTTTATGATGTATTAAGAGTCATAAATATTTATTAATATAAATCTCCTACACTCTTTTCTTACCCAACACCCACTATTAATTTAAATCGTGAATATAGTAATATTAATTTGATAAATATTTGCTACTAACATATATGGTTGTATTAAAAATATAAAAATAAAAAATTAATATAATTCCGTATTAATTAAAATTATTAATATAAATATATAATACTAATATATAGTTATATTAAGGATTGTGACTATTATATAGTTATATTAAATTTTTCATTATTATATAATTATAATAAAAATTATAATTTATATGAAAATATATCGTTTTTTATTTTTTGCATACAAGAAGATATAGTAGTAGAAAATATTTTTTCAATAAATATAGAGCCATATTATTAATTTTATCGAAGATGTTAA
This sequence comes from Vicia villosa, assembly GCF_029867415.1. NCBI lineage: Eukaryota > Viridiplantae > Streptophyta > Magnoliopsida > Fabales > Fabaceae > Vicia > Vicia villosa. Next base: position 127,521,543 of record NC_081186.1, on the reverse strand, counting down.
TTGTTTACATTAATAATAAATAATTATATTAACAAAAAGCATTGATAAAATATTTTATAATAAAAAATATATAATTATTAATATAATAGAAAAAATATTTGTTTCATTTTAAAGATAATAACCATGAGTATATATTATTTAACTATTAATATAGTTATTTAGTAATTCGAAAAATATTTTTATAGGCTTTAATTTGTATATTAGTAACTAATTAAAAAAATACAAAACACTAGCAATAAAATTATTTTATGTTAAAAAACTCTATTAAAATTATTCAATTGGTAATCAAAATTCGTTAGATCGAAAATTAATCTTATCCATTAATTGAATCATAAAATAAAATAAATATAAATTAGTTACAATTAATTAAATTAATCATCATAAATATTAATTTAAATTTTTGTTTTTGTCTTTTAATATTCTTTAAGTATTTATTTAATTGTATATGTTATATTTAGAGTCACAAATATTCTTTAATATTCTTTATGTTATATTAAGAGTCATAAATATTTATTAATTTAAATCTCCTCCACTCTTTTCTAGACGTAACACCCATATTACTTTAAACTGTGTATATAGTTATATTTATTTGATAAATATTTGCTGCAAACATATATGGTTGTTTTAAAAATAAAAAAGAAATAAATTAATATAATTTCGTATTAATTAAAATGATTAATATAAATATATAATAATAATATATATAGTTGTATTAAGGATTGTGACTATTATATAGTTATATTAAATTTTTTATTATTATACAATTATAATAAAGATTATAATTTATATAAAAATATTTTATTTTTTTAATACAAGAAAATATAGTAATCGAAAATATTTTTTGGAATAAATATAGAGCCATATTAGTAGTATGATAATAAATAATTATATTTTAGTTATAAAATAACAAAAAACATTAATAAAATATTTTATGATAAAAAATCTATAACAATAATAGTAATATAATAGAAAAAATCTTTGTTGCATTTTAAAGATAATAACAATGAATATATTATTCTAATTGTTAACAAATTTGAATATTAACATAAACATTAAGTTACTCATAAATTTTTTGAATATTAACGAGAACAAATTTGGAATATTAACGAGAACACGAAGTTATTTATCAAAATAATGAATATTAACGATAACAAGGAGTTACTGATGAAAATAATAAATATTAACGGGAACATTAGAATATTGAATATTAACGAGAAAAAATTTAGAATATTAACATGAATATGCAATTAGTGATCAAAATAATGAATATTAGCGATAACATGAAGTTACTGATCAAAACATTGAATATTAACGGGAACATGAAGTTAGCGGATAAAATATTTGATATTAATGAGAACATGAATTACTGATCAAAATATTGAATATTAACATAAACATGAAGTTACTGATCGAAATATGGAATATTAGTGAAAACATGAAGTTACTGATCAAACTATTGTATATTAACCGAAACAAGAAGTTATTGATCAAACTATTGAATATTAACGGGAACATGGAGTTATTAATTAAAATATTCAATATTAACGGGAACCAATTTTAGTAAGTTGAAAGTAAATGTGAATAAGTTTATTGCATTGGACAATCGACATTGTGTTGTTTGTTCGTCACATTTTATTCTACTATCGATAAAACATTAATAATTTAAGTCATATAATAGATCTTTCCAATTTTTATTGCATATTAATAAAATAACATATAATCTTTATTTTCTTTATTACTTTTTTTTTCAATATTAAATTTTTTTAATATTAGTATTGTTATAACTTTTTCAATTTTAACCTAGATTTCATCTTTTACTAATACATTTTCCTTATATTTTTTTTGAATATTAACAGGAACAAATTTAAAATATTAATGGGAACACGAAGTTATTGATCAAAATAATTAATATTAACGGTAACATGGACTTCCTGATTAAATAATTAATATTAACGGGAACATGAAGTTAATGATCAAAATATTAAATATTAACAGGAACAAATTTGGAATATTAACGGGAATACGAAGTTACTGATCAAAATAATGAGTATTAGCGGGAACATGAAGTTACTGATCAAAATATTGACTATTAACGGGAACATGAAGTTACATTCAATAATAACGAGAACATGAGTTACTAATCAAAATATTGAATATTAATGGAAACATGAAGTTACTGATCGAAATATTGAATATTAAGGGTAAAATAATATTTATTAATCAATATATCACAAACTTTGATCCAACCTATTGAAAAGAAATTTCTATATTTTACACATTTGTTTTTAGGACATTTACTTCTACAATAATTATATTGAACAAAATAACATTTTTCCTATCATCTTTTATTTCCCTCAATCACAATGCGCAGAAACGACGGGTACCCGTGCGAACGCATGGGTAAGACACTAGTGAAGAGTATAAATATGATAGTATATTTGAATTCTACATATTTTGGCGTTTAGAAATTTACAATTGTTTTTTAAGTGAGATTTTTAAAATATATTTAAGAAATTATTATTTTTTTGTGGTTATTACAAGTTGAAAAGTTGAACCAACTATAAAAAAAAAACATAAGGTCTCTCTTCTATTCATTCAATTATGAGAGTTAATGTAAGTTATATATCATATTATATAATTATAACTAAATTAAACTTTTATGAAATTTTGAGGCTAAAACTCTTGAGTGAATTGCCTTATCATTGAGTCAGCCACTAAATGAAAATAACATTTATACAATTTATTTTTATTAACTATTCTAAGACCAAATATAATGCGATGTTATAATATTAAACTCAATTAAACAAAGATATAATTTTTTATTTATAAGTATATGTAACTTTTTTTAAAAAATAATTATATATGATATAAAGAAATGGACCCTTAGAAAAATCAAAGGGGGCAAAAATTCAAAAAATCCAACAGAAATATAAAGTAATAGCAAAAAGGCACAAAAAGTACTTCTTGCACCTAAAACAGCTAAAGATAAAAACAAAAGGCACACAAAAAACCAAAAAGAAAAAACACTCTCAACCCCATGCAGCGAAGGACTAAAAGAGGATAGGCTATAAATAAGATTTTTTCTTTACCCACCTCCCTATGGGGGTCACCCCCAGCGAAAAATCCAGTTTACCCCTGCTTCAGAAATGAACTTCCGAAGTAATTTTTTTTTAAAAATTTTCTCAGACTTCGGAAGTTCATCTCCGAAAACACCAAATGGGGGGTGTTTTCGGAGATGAACTTCCGAAAACACCTTTTTTCAGATTTTGGGGGGTTTCGGAAATGAACTTCCGAATTATGCAGAAACTGTGTTTTTTTTTATGATTTTGGAATTAAAGATAGACGACAAATAAAATAACCGATATATAAACAGAAAATACTAATATACTAATATGATAAGAAAAGTGATATATACAAACCAATCCGATCCGATCCAAATCAAAATAATAATAGTGTACGAAAGATACAATCCGAAAACAAAAAAAAATAAACCCGCCCACTACTGGGTATGCCTAACCCTCTCACCCTGGGCCCTCCTCTGCCGCCTGTATGCCGCCGCACGGCCCGCATTAGTGACGATCATCTCCATCACGGCGACTGCCTCTGGACCGCCCTGATGAACGACACCTCGATCCAATGCGTCCCGCCCAAGCATCTCTATCCGCTGGCAGATCGGCAGGAGATCAATGGCGTGGTCATCCCCGGCCTGCTGGTTCTCCAGGATCTCCTCGTGTGCTGGCCTAGGAGCGCCGGGAGCGTCGGGTGTCAGCAGAGGATGTGACACCCGATAGAACTATGTGACGTACCCCTCCACACTGTGCCAGTCCTGGGTGACCCGCATGCGACGGTACTCCTCCGGTACCACATGATGCTCCCAATCGTCAAACATGGCAGTGAGCTGCACTCTGGTCACTGTGTCGGGAGCAGCCTCAAAAGGTGACCTGGGTATCATCTGCACAAATCCGAACTGCCGCATGCACCGCTCAGGGAGATACTGGACCATGATGGTAGTCCCGCATGCCAACCAACCAGAATATAGAGATATGCCGTCAAAGGGGACAATCTGAGTGTAGTCGCTGAACGGCCTCCAGGTGACGTCGTCGTGCATCGTGCGGTCCAAGTACCCACGGTATGGTCCCACCGCATTGTTCCCCCTCTGGAGAACGTATCTGGCGGCCCTGGGCATGGCGTCAACATACGCAGGATCGATGTGGAAGCCGTGGATGCGGGAGAAGTAAGAGATGATCCAGCTCTGAAACATAAATAAATACGAAACATAAATAAATACGGAACAATTAAAATGAAACGTACCGTGAGTAGTGTGCAGGATCCGGTCAACTGCCTCGTCCTCCAGTTGGAGGCCTCATTCAGCTTCTGGTATAGGTATGCCAGAGTAGCTGCCCCCAGTTCCACTGGTGAATGGTGGTCAAGTCCATGAAGTAGCGGAGGTAGGTCATGTCGACGTACCTCGCACTCTTGTCAACAAAGATCGCAGCGCCTACCACATGCATGTACCAGCACCAGAGAGCACAGCCATGGTGATAATGTGTAAATAGCTCGTCACCCTCAGCCTCAGCCTCGGCCGCCGCCACCAGGTGGTGCTCGAAGTAGCGGCTCAGTGTGATGAACCGGATATGAGGCCCAGATGTCGTGGCGCACTCAAAGTCAGCAACTTCGGGCTCCATAGCCAAATAGAGCACCATCCACTTAGTGGCTTCGACCCTCTGGATCCGGGAGTGGGTCAACAGTGGCCCCCTGATCGGCAGGTGGAGAAGACACTACACATCATGCAAGGTGATCGTCATCTCCCCAACCGACAAGTGGAAAGAAGACGTCTCCTTGTGCCACCGCTCCACAAAAGCCCCCTGCATGCCGTGGCTGATGGTGGTGTACCCCGTCATGCAGAGCCCACTGAGCCCTGAACCTCTCACAGCGTCGTTAAACCACTCGGCAGTCGGTTTAAACAGACTGAAAATCTTTCGGGCATGGTTCACCATTTTCAACGACTCTCTCTTGTTACAAAAAAACAAATAAAAAAATATGTTAAACAGACGGTTAATAAAATATTGAATAAACGTCTAAATTATAAACGGTTAAACAATGTAGTCGGGCAAATTATAAAAAATACCTCTCCCTCCCAGATCCGCCGAGCGACGTGCTCGCGGTAGAATATCATCACAGAAGTGTCAATGGGCCCTCCCGGGTAGCTGTCCTCCTGCTCATCCTCCTCCCCGGGTGGAGGGTCAACATCCGGTACCCCCTCCGCCTCGTGGAATGGCACTGCCACGTCCTCCTCCTCCTCCTCTCGCTGGCGGGAAGAAGATACCCGAGCCAGCCTACTCCTAGATCCAGATGAGGAGGTACTCTCACCCATCTCCACGGGAACTCGAACACGTCGTCCCCGGCCCTGCCTCCGTCCCTGTGTCGACGCCAGCTGCGCCGCCGCCCGCTCGCGTCTAGCCGACGCAATCTGGGTCTCTCTACCCTGTCTGATGCGTGCTGGTTGGTTGCCTGACATGTTCCTGTAAACATTTGAAATCGATTAATATGCGAGACAACAGAAAAAACTAAAAAAAATTGCACTTCTGATACAATTCGGAAGTTTATTTCCGAAATTGGGAATGGAGGTGTTTTCGGAAATGAACTTCCGAAACACCCCTGCGCAGAAGTTCTCTGCAACCTCCAATGGCAGACCCCAAAATCCTAAATCAAACCTATGTCTACACATTCTAAACATCCTAAATATCAGTACAAACCTAACCTAATACATTTTTTGCTATTTGTAAACACCCTAATATAAATTTTAATCATAGATCTTAAAATCAAAATGCTTACTGATTGAATAGATTGGAGGACTTTTGAATGTAGTAGAGCAAGTAGATGGAGCCTTTGATGTAGCTTGGAAGTGGTTTGCAGAAAAATCTCTTTGGGGTTGAGTTTGGAAGAAGATTAGGGTAAATGAATTGGGGGAGGGGGGCTGTTTTGCTTAATCTGCAAAACGCGAAGTATTTCGGAAATGAACTTCCGAAATGCTGTTTTCGGAAATGAACTTCCGAAATAAGACAATTTTTTCAAAAAAAAAAGGCGCTTTCGGAGATGCATCTCCGAAAACACCTTTTTCTTGCATTTCGGAAATGCATTTCCGAAGTCAGGGGTAGTTTGGGTTTTTCATCAGAGGTGAACTAGAAGGTTGGGAGGTAGCCAAAGAAATTTTCATAAATAAAAGAACAAAACAACACCTAGCAGAGATATTAGAAAGATGATTACTACAACTTAAAAAGGTTATTTGTTCACATTTGTGTGAACGAGGTTTTGGTTTAAGAGATACTAAGACAATAAATAAAGTTGATTATAGTTATCTCTTTGTTAAAAGTTGTTGATATCAATAATAAATGGTATTCTATGCCTATCAATATATATTTCAAGCACAAAAAATCAAACATGAATCATGTTTCTTCTTCAATATGGTGATACGTTAAACATTAATTTTCCTTTTTGGAGGGGCATAAATTACATGTTGGTAATGGGAAAAACATTGATTTATGGACTAAATATTGGTTGGGATAAAAAAATAAATATTTACACCTAGTATTGCCAACACGTATTTATTTTATGCAATCTGCTAAAGTCAATTAGATCATCCAGGACACCAATCAAAACATTTCTCATGGCTTATCCATATTGTTCCTTAAATAGTTGAATACATTTTGAAGATTAACTTGTCATTTGATAATGTTATTGTCTATGAACTCTTTTAGACTAAATTTGCACACGGTGGTCTATCATAAAAAAAGATGTATGCAACTATATTATTAGGAGGGATCACATTGAGCCTTCTTGCACAAAATTAATTTGGCACCTTCATACTTCCTACTAAGTTATTAGTAACTTGGTATTTAATGCATAATGATATATCAATAGAAGAAAATCTGATCTGAAGGGGGATGCATATGGTTTCGAGATGATCTTGAAGGATAGAAAAACACTTAGAAAGGGGGGGTTTGAATAAGTGTAGCTTTAAAAACTTGACAGATAAAAATAAATTGCACAGTTATTTTTATCCTGGTTCGTTGTTAACTAAACTACTCCAGTCCACCCCCGCAGAGATGATTTACCTCAACTGAGGATTTAATCCACTAATCGCACGGATTACAATGGTTTTCCACTTAGTCAGCAACTAAGTCTTCCAGAGTCTTCTGATCACACACTGATCACTCCAGGAACAACTGCTTAGATACCCTCTAAGACTTTTCTAGAGTATACTGATCCACACGATCACTCTAGTTACAACCTGCTTAGATAACCTCTAAGACTTCCTAGAGTATTCTGATCCACACGATCACTCTAGTTCCTTACAACTTAAGGTAATCAATTCTAAGAGTATTACAATTGCTTCTTAAAAGCTATAATCACAAACTGTGATATTTCTCTTAATCGTTTAAGCTTAATCTCACTAATATATTACAACAGCAATGTAGTGAGCTTTGATGAAGATGAAGATTCTGAGTTTTGATTTGAACGGAGTTTCAGCAAGTTAATATGAGTTGTTTTGGTACAGAATCGTTAACCTTGCTTCTCATCAGAACTTCATATTTATAGGCGTTGGAGAAGATGACCGTTGAGTGCATTTAATGCTTTGCGTGTTCCGTACAGCATCGCATTTAATGTTATACGCTTTTGTCAACTACCTCGAGCCTTGTTCACGCTGTGTCTACTGACGTAGCCTTTAGTAGCTTTTAACGTTCCTTTTGTCAGTCAGCGTAGCTTGCCACTTGTACTTTCTTCTGATCTGATGTTTGTGAATACAACGTTTGAATATCATCAGAGTCAAACAGCTTGGTGCAAAGCATCTTCTGATCTTCTGACCTTGAAGTGCTTCTGAGCGTGATACCATCAGAACTTCAGTGCTTCTGTTCTCTTGTTCTTCTGATGCTTCCATAGACCCATGTTCTGATTCTGCTTCGACCATCTTCTGATGTCTTGCCAGACCATGTTCTGATGTTGCATGCTGAACCCTTTGAGACAAAGCTTCTGAGCGCTGAATTATGCGTACTCTTTATATATTTCCTGAAAGGGAAATTGCATTGGATTAGAGTACCATATTATCTTAAGCAAAATTCATATTATTGTTATCATCAAAACTAAGATAATTGATCAGAACAAATCTTGTTCTAACAATCTCCCCCTTTTTGATGATGACAAAAACATATATAAATGATATGAATTTGCGATCAGAAAGAACAGACGGCAAAAGACAAATTACACAGCTATAGCATAAGCATATGAATATGTCTCCCCCTGAGATTAACAATCTCCCCCTGAGATAAATAATCTCCCCCTGAAATAAATACTCGAAGAACTTTAATAAAAGACTTCCCTGATTATTTCGGTAGAGACGATCATATAAGCTTCTGTCTTCAGAGAATTCATAGCTTCTGACTTCTGCTTCCATTGGACAGCTTCAGAACTAGAATTTCCTTAGATCCCTAGAACACTCACAGCTTCTGATTCCTGCTTCCATCTAGGACAGCTTCAGAACTTGAATTTCTTTGATCTTCTGAACATTCACAGCTTCTGATTTCTGCTTCCATTCAGGACAGCTTCAGAACTTGAATTTCTTTGATCTTCAGAACATTCACAGCTTCTGATTTCTGCTTCCATCTAGGACAGCTTCAGAACTTGAGTTTTCTGGATCTTTAGAACATTCACAGCTTTGAATTTCTGCTTCCCTCGGATAGCTTCAGAGCTTTGAATTTCTACCAACATCACTTCATGCTAGATTTGTATCAGAACATTGTTGATTGTACCAGAGCATCATCAGAGCATCTCTACATCCTGAAATGTTACAGAACAAAAAACTAAACGACAAAAGTCAGCATGAACGAGTCAGAACATAAAATGTATATTCGAACACATTATATGTATCAGAGCCATATAGGCTAAAAATAATGTATCAGAGCAAATAGAATTTTGTCAGATCAAATAGACAAATATGGAAATATGGATCAAATTCTATTATCAGTGCTTCTGATTCATTCTTCTTTCTTGCTTCTGATATCTGAAGCTTGATAGCACTCAGCTTGCTTCAGTTTCCATGAGCTTATTCTTTTTACAGAATAACACTTCTTATGGTTTTGCTTCTTGTGTTTGCTTTGAAGATTCTCTTTACTTCTTTATACCTGCAAAACACTTAAACCATATAGAACTTGCAGTTCTTGTTAGTAAATGTGTGGGAGCTTTACCCAGCAACTGATAGATTAATCAAATCATTTATCATTTATCTTCTCCCCCTTTTTGTCATAACATCAAAAAGCAAAAAAGATTCAGAGACAAACAAAACGAAACACACGGAGGAAGAAGATGATTTCATTGAAGTTCAAACAGCAGGTACAGAAGTACATGAAGATAAGAAAGATCAGATGCACAAAGACAGATGCAACGAAAAGAAAGAAACAACACAGACTCAATCTAAGATGGCCCTAGCCTTGACAAGATCTTGGTCAGCATTTCTTGAACCTTATTGTTGTGTCCTTCTTGCCTCACCATGAAAGCGCTATACTCAGCATTGAGTGAGCTTTGCTCATCCTGTCTCTTCTGAATTTCTTCCAGAGTCCTTGCAAGACGAGAAGATTCATCAGAAGAAGCTTCACAGCTTCTATCCACAGGGATGACATGTTGATCTGCAGCTTCCATAGATAGATCATTTGCAGGGATTTCCTCAACAGGAACAGTTTTAGCAACATGATCTTCAGCATCTGCTTCTTGCATAGAAGCATCTCCATATTCTGCAGCAGGAATTTCCGAGTCTCCATTCTCAAGTGCCTGAAGAATGGCAGCTAGATTCCTGGGAGCAGAAGGACCTTCAACTACTGGTGGGTCAACAACTTCTGGAATGACCAAGCTTGGATCTTTCTCAGACGGGTTTTCCCTCAGAAAGTCAAAGAGAGTCTTGAAATCCCCAAGTAGAACAGGATATTGAGGTATCCAGACCACGATCTCCCTGCAAGGATTGGCTTGCTACTTCCAATTCATCCACAAAGGGCTTCTCCTCAGCAGCAACACAATTTCTGAGAGGATGGTAGTATATACCATTATCTTCCTCCAGAAGGTAACCAGGGTAACCAGGGGCAGCAGCCACTAGTCTTTTCTGTACTCCCATTGCTTCTACTTGAAAATCCTTGCGAAATCTTCTCCAGAGATTTCTTGTAGAAACATCATCCAGACCATTTAGAAATGCATCCTTCAGAAGGTCTAGACTGCTAATCACCTCATGTCTGAAAAGTTCCAGGTAGGTATAGGGTTCAGGTTCAGGCGGATTGAAGGTGAATTTGTAGTCAGGATAGAGAAGACAGTAAGGTTTGGATTTTCTGGTAGGTAAGGGATGGAATATAGAAGGTGGAGGTACGGTGGATGAGGAAGAAGGGATATCTGAGAGAATGATTGATGAGGATGGAATATCAGAAATGATAGGTTGAGACGAGGATGGAGTATTTGTCAAGGGAATTGGTGAGAAAGATTTATCAGAAGGAGTTGGGGGAAGAATACTTAGAGGTGTGGGGTTTAGAATGGGAGAGGAGGAGGTTGATGGAGAAAGATTTGGTAAGGTGAAGTTTATTTTTGGTTCAGATGGAGGTGATTGGAAAGATGATTCAGGGACAGAAGGAGGTGGAGTAAAAACCTTTCTGGAGATTTGTACAGAAGAAGAAGATCTGGTTCTGCGAAAGGAATCTCTGATCCTTTTATCTCTTCGTTCTTCAGAGTCCACCTTGTCAGGATCATAGGTGACCCTCAACTTCTTGGCTTTCTCACCCTCATCTTCTTGGGCTTTTCTTTTTAGCCTAGCCTTTAGTTCCTTCTGATCCTTCTTCAGAAGATCAGCCTTGGACGGAAGTAATCTGCCACGGATCCAAGCAGGATCAATATCTGATTGCTTCCTAACACAATCTTCCAGGTAGGACTTGACAACCTGATGCAGTTCTTCTTGAAACAGGGAGGAAAAACCTTCAGCAACAACTCTTCTTGAGAGAATGTCAGGAAAACTTGGGCACACAGAAGGTACATTTTTAATGAGTTCTAATCTGAACAAATCCACACCATTAAAAATGGGACCTTGAACTACTCCAAGCAAATGGGATGCATTGAGTTTTCTGATGGAGTCCAGCACTTTGCTTTCAGTAAGAATGTCTGAAATCATTCTTCCAAACGGGATAGTCGTTTTTGAAAGATGAGGGTACTTCGCCCTTTCCTCTTCTCTTGACTCAAGGATTGAAGTCTTCAGATTCTCAAACAGAATGTGAGAGATTTTGATCTCAGTCTTTTTGCCAATGCAGAAAAGAGTGTGCTTGTGATCTTGACTGATGTAAGAAGAGGAGAGCATCCTTTTTCTGTGGTGAAGAGAACCCAGAATAATCTCAGCCCATACTATATAAAATGGCCTCAAGGTGCCTGTGTTATTAGAGTCAATCCCAGAAGACTTAGAGATTTGTTTTTCAACTATTGACCAATCAACAGATGTATGTCGAAAACCAGACCAACCTTCTTCATCATTCAGATTGTATAGCTTCCTGATCAGTTTTTCAGAGATAACCACTTCATGCCCTAGCACGAATGAAATGATGGCCGTTGGGGTAACCGTTGCATGTACCCAGAAATCCTTCACAAGATCAGGATAAATTGGACCAACCAATCTATTGAGATACTTGGACCATCCTTGCTCAAGGATTCTTGCATCACACTTAAAGCCATTCGCTTTAAGATTGTTGAAGTCCACAGCAGTTTCACATAAAACCTCCAAGTCCTTCGTGGGTATCAAGCAAGTTTTCAAAGGAGCATATTCATAATTTTGTAGAAGGATTTGTGAAGAAGTAAGTCTCTCTTTTGAGGAAGATGAACAAGAGGAAGAGTTCATGATGATAATGCTTTGAGATCAAATCAGAGAACTAGGGTTTGAAGAGAAATGCAACGAAGTGAATGCACAAAATAGAGAGAAAGAGAGAAAAAGAGGGAATGAAGATGAAGCGGGTTATTTAAAAGATTTAAAAAGAAATCATTATGCATTTAATGAGAAATGACATTAGGAGAGAGAACACAGTAAATGAAATGATTTAATACAGTTACCTAGGTCGGCGTCTTTTCAACTGCACGCTTTGTACTAACCGTACAGACACGTGTTCACCATCAGATAATAGATGACAGCTGTAAATTTCAGAATAGACTTTACGCCTTCAGATTCAGATCACTGCTTCTGATCTGATCAAGTTTCTCTTATGGAAACATTCCTTCTGAAGTGTGCTGATATAAATCTGAATGATCTTCTGATCCATTACTTCTGATATACACAGCTTCTGGAGGTTCACTTCTTTGTTCTGCAGCTTCTGATACGACGAAATTGTATCTGCAGAAATTCTTAAGCTGCTTTGTTTCATCAGAAACAAGTTTATCATCAAACCAGATATTTATTGATTCGTCCACAATCAATGTTTCAATATTGTATATTCTGTAGCATTTAGAGCATTTAGAATACTCAAGAACGAAACATCAAGGCTTTAGAGACAAACAAAACAGATGGTTCCAAGACTAATAAACTTTCTTTTCTGATTTCCTACGAACATAGTTTCTTCAACAGATTTAAGAACCAGAACTTGGAAGAAAATCTTTCTTCCCTTCAAGTGTTGAGACCAACTTGAGTCCAGGTACCATGACATGTTGTGCTTTGTCCTTTTTGCAGTCAAGTATATCTGCAATAGGAATAATCTTATCCTTAGGTACCCACATTTTCTTGGGTCCTTTCTTGTTAGATTTTCTCAAGTTCTGATTGAACTTGGGTTTAACATTGTAAGCAATAGGAGGAACAGCATGATAATTTTTAATGTGAGTTTCATGATATTTCCTAGGTTGTGTCACATGCCTTTTGGTGTGTGTTATGTGAAAACTTTGAGCATGTGAAGTGTGCCTAATATCATGAGAGTGGCCATACTTGAACTGATCATACAATGGCTTGTATGTGAATTTCATTTCATCAACAGGTTCAAGTTTGTATGGGGTTTCACCCTCAAAACCAATGCCGACTCTTTTGTTTCCAGACACAGCATATATCATAGAAGCTAGCTGACTTCTGCCAATACTTCTAGATAAGAACTTTCTGAAACTTAAATCATATTCTTTCAGAATATGGTTTAGACTAGGAGTGGATTTTTCTGAATCAGAAGGAGATCCAACATTATTGGATAATTTTAAAAGTTTTTCTTTTAATTCAGAATTCTCCAACTCAAGCTTCTTTGTCTCAAATTCAAATAGCTTTTTCAGCTTCTTGTATTTGAGACTGATCTGAGACTTGAGTTCCAGAAGTTCAGTTAGACCGGAAACTAACTCATCTCTAGTAAGTTCAGAAAATACCTCTTCAGAATCTGATTCTGATGTAGATTCTGATCCGTCATCTTCTGTCGCCATCAGCGCACAGTTAGCCTGCTCATCTTCAGAGTCTGAATCATCTTCTGACTCATCCCAGGTTGCCATAAGACCTTTCTTCTTATGAAACTTCTTCTTGGGATTTTCCTTCTGAAGATTTGGACATTCATTCTTGAAGTGTCCAGGCTCATTGCATTCATAGCACATGACCTTCTTCTTGTCAAATCTTCTGTCATCAGAAGATTCTCCACATTCAAATTTCTTTGAACTTCTGAAGCCTCTGAACTTCCTTTGCTTGGTCTTCCAGAGTTGATTTAGCCTTCTGGAGATCAGGGACAGTTCATCTTCTTCTTCAGATTCTGATTCTTCAGGATCTTCTTCTCTAGCCTGAAAAGCGTTAGTGCATTTCTTGATATTGGATTTTAATGCAATAGACTTACCTTTCTTTTGAGGCTCATTTGCGTCCAGCTCTATTTCATGACTTCTCAAGGCACTGATAAGCTCTTCCAGAGAAACTTCATTCAGATTCTTTGCAATCTTGAATGCAGTCACCATAGGACCCCATCTTCTGGGTAAGCTTCTGATGATCTTCTTTACGTGATCAGCCTTGGTGTATCCCTTGTCAAGAACTCTCAATCCAGCAGTAAGAGTTTGAAATCTTGAAAACATCTTTTCAATGTCTTCATCATCCTCCATCTTGAAGGCTTCATACTTCTGGATTAAAGCTAGAGCTTTAGTCTCCTTGACTTGAGCATTTCCTTCATGAGTCATTTTCAAGGACTCATATATGTCATAGGCCGTTTCCCTGTTAGATATCTTCTCATACTCAGCATGAGAGATAGCATTCAGCAAAACAGTTCTGCATTTATGATGATTCCTGAAAAGCTTTTTCTGATCATCATTCATTTCTTGCCTTGTCAGCTTTACGCCTCTGGCATTTACTGGATGTTTGTAACCATCCATCAGAAGATCCCATAGATCACCATCTAGACCAAGAAAGTAACTTTCCAGTTTATCTTTCCAGTATTCAAAGTTTTCACCATCAAATACCGGCGGTCTAGTATAACCATTGTTACCGTTGTATTGCTCAGCAGAGCCAGATGTAGATGCAGGTGTAGACTTTTCACTTTCATCAACCATCTTTTACTGAAGCGTTTTTCTCTTCCTGAATCTTTTCTAAACACGGTTAAGTGCTTGCACCTTAGAACCGGCGCTCTGATGCCAATTGAAGGATAGAAAAACACTTAGAAAGGGGGGGTTTGAATAAGTGTAGCTTTAAAAACTTGACAGATAAAAATAAATTGCACAGTTATTTTTATCCTGGTTCGTTGTTAACTAAACTACTCCAGTCCACCCCCGCAGAGATGATTTACCTCAACTGAGGATTTAATCCACTAATCGCACGGATTACAATGGTTTTCCACTTAGTCAGCAACTAAGTCTTCCAGAGTCTTCTGATCACACACTGATCACTCCAGGAACAACTGCTTAGATACCCTCTAAGACTTTTCTAGAGTATACTGATCCACACGATCACTCTAGTTACAACCTGCTTAGATAACCTCTAAGACTTCCTAGAGTATTCTGATCCACACGATCACTCTAGTTCCTTACAACTTAATGTAATCAATTCTAAGAGTATTACAATTGCTTCTTAAAAGCTATAATCACAAACTGTGATATTTCTCTTAATCGTTTAAGCTTAATCTCACTAATATATTACAACAGCAATGTAGTGAGCTTTGATGAAGATGAAGATTCTGAGTTTTGATTTGAACGGAGTTTCAGCAAGTTAATATGAGTTGTTTTGGTACAGAATCGTTAACTTTGCTTCTCATCAGAACTTCATATTTATAGGCGTTGGAGAAGATGACCGTTGAGTGCATTTAATGCTTTGCGTGTTCCGTACAGCATCGCATTTAATGTTATACGCTTTTGTCAACTACCTCGAGCCTTGTTCACGCTGTGTCTACTGACGTAGCCTTTAGTAGCTTTTAACGTTCCTTTTGTCAGTCAGCGTAGCTTGCCACTTGTACTTTCTTCTGATCTGATGTTTGTGAATACAACGTTTGAATATCATCAGAGTCAAACAGCTTGGTGCAAAGCATCTTCTGATCTTCTGACCTTGAAGTGCTTCTGAGCGTGATACCATCAGAACTTCAGTGCTTCTGTTCTCTTGTTCTTCTGATGCTTCCATAGACCCATGTTCTGATTCTGCTTCGACCATCTTCTGATGTCTTGCCAGACCATGTTCTGATGTTGCATGCTGAACCCTTTGAGACAAAGCTTCTGAGCGCTGAATTATGCGTACTCTTTATATATTTCCTGAAAGGGAAATTGCATTGGATTAGAGTACCATATTATCTTAAGCAAAATTCATATTATTGTTATCATCAAAACTAAGATAATTGATCAGAACAAATCTTGTTCTAACAGATCTCTCTGCGATCATAATGTGAAAATTGTAGACAATTTATTCTTATATGTAGGTACACCTTAATTTTCTAGTAATGGATGAAGTGATTGTTTGACATGAACATTGATAAAACTAGTTATGAAAGCTTGTTCAAATTTGTTGGTAGAAGTTGGAGCTCTTAAATTCAAAATTTGATCATTGTTAATTCTCTGTTTTATGGTTGGCATTATGTTTGGTAAAACTAACTTATGGGGACATGTTGAACAAGATGTTCAATTCACTTCAACAGAAGAAAACATGTCAAGAAATATGTCATATGCAGGATTCATTCAACATCGTATCTGTTAAGTTACAGTTGGATCTGTTGGAGTCTGTTTTATGTACAGATGCAAAATATTTTGGAATATTGTGCAATCCTATGTGACGCTTGATTTAGGGATAAGAGATTTCCTCTATTTTCAAGATATTTGATTGGTTTCTAAATATGGAGAATATTTAAGGAACTATTGATTGAAGCCCTATCATCATGGAGAAGATTGTGGTGTATTTTCTGGTGTGTCCTGCTGCGGTTTGAAGTCCAAGTCTAGTCCAGAAGATTGTTTTAAATAGCAAGCAACAAACCTAGTATTTTAGTGGAACTTACATTGTAGTTTATGTTAGGGTTTGTGCAGTCTTGTGTTTATTGTGAGTTCCTCTTTAATATCATTTTGATAGAAGAGTTGGATGTTTTCATTGAGTTGTAAGTTTTTCCATTCACTCATAAGCTTTTAAGTGTTGAGTGTTTGTGTGTTTTGGAAGTGTGTCTTCTAATATTTTGTAATTGATCATCACGATTGTGATTGAGGGGGATTGAGGAGGGCCTCATACCTAGGTGAGTCTTAGTAGAAGTATAGCACGAGTAGTGATTAAGTAATAAGGATGTAAACTAGAGGTTGTTTACGTGTGAACCGAATGTTGTTTGTATAGTACTTCAAATTGATACTATCATAATGGACTTATCCCTGGCTTGGTAGCCCCCAGAGTAGGTATTGTTGATACCGAACTGGGTGAACAATTACTTGTGTTCTTTAAAGTTTCTGCACTACTTTATTTATTACCTTGCCCTTGTGTATTATTCAGAGATCGTTGTCTCGACATCTAATAGGACATCTGTGATCTGAATACCTGAATTTCAATTGGTATCAGAGCAGGCATCCTGCTCTGACGCTAGGTGAGATTCAGGGAACTTACTTTCTAGTACAATGGACAAGGAAGGAGGAGGGTTCATGAATAGACCACTTATTCTTGATGGAACAAACTATGACTATTGGAAGGCTTGTATGGTTGCTTTCATTAAGTCCGTGGATGGAAAAGCTTGGAGAGCTGTTGTAAAAGGTTGGACTCTTCCTTTGGCTACAGACAAGGATGGTAAGTTTACTGACCTGCCAAAGGATGAGGCAGGCTGGGATGATGAAGATGATAAAGATTCCCTGGGAAACTCCAAAGCATGGAATGCCCTATTCAACAGAGTCGACGAGAATATCTACATATTAAGTAGTGGATGTACTATTGCCAGAGAGGTTTGGGAAATCTTGAAGACTGCCCATGAGGGAACCGCTAAGGTAAAGATGTCGAGACTTCAACTTCTTACCACTAAATTTGAAAACTTAAGAATGAAAGAAGATGAGAGTATTCATGACTTCCACATGAACATTGTTGATATTGTCAATGCCTCTAGTGCATTTGGAGAGAAGATGTCTGATGCCAAATCGGTCAGAAAGATTCTCAGGTCTCTATCTAAGAAGTTTGACATGAAGTTCATTGCTATTGAAGAAGTCCAAGATATAGACACCATGAAGGTTGATGACCTTATGGGATCTCTTCAAACATTTGAGCTGAGACTTGGTGAAAAGGCTGGAAAAAAAGTGTGGTTTTGGTGTCCAATGTTAAAAGTTCAGTAGAGGGAAGAGAAGATCTATCTGAGGATCTTGTGCTATTTGGTAGACTGTTAAAAGATTTAGTTAGCTTGGTTATATTTTTCAATCAAAAGACTTGGTTAATATTTTAGAAAGAAAAAAAAGTCTAAAATATAGCAATCTTTTTTTAACAACAAATCAGACAAAAATAACGTGGGGGACCCGAACTTACCCATAACTTCGATGACAAAATCGAATTTGAACACTTGTACCATTAAAATTATCGAATTTGAACACCATAAGATAACACAAGATATATTATATATACATCAAATGGATCCAAGTGTCGTAAGTTTTAAACATATAAATCTTTTTTTTTATAAACTGTAGTTTGGCTGTCACGGGCGTCTTAAATATTCACACTATTTTAAATATTGTTGTTTTTTATAAAATACTAGTTTTGTAACATCAAAGAGACATCGTATAAAGTAACTTTGTAACATGAAAGAGAGATCGTAATTAAAATAGAAGAATAATTAAAATGTCATGTTAATTCAGTTTAATTGATAGATGTAAGAGTGAAATTCTAATTATTAGATTAATAAACAAAAAATAATATATTTTTTTGACAAAATCTTTTTTGAGACATTCTATTTTATTGATTAAATCAAGTAGATTTTATATTAAATAAGATGATACTCGTATACATTTTAATCAATAAGTGATCTTAATTAAATATTGGTAAAATTTTAAAATGTAAATTTATTTCAAAATACTATTCATCCAAAAAATTCATATAAGATGCACATGTCTTGAGATAGTTGAAGGAAATTATTAGTTTAAAGGAGAGTTGTCAGAGAAGAGATTATGGTTCTATGTTATTGTGGTTTTGATGATGATAAAGAGGACAAAGCAGAGTATATTCTAAGAATCGTCAAAGGAGAAAATATTGAAGTAAATCGAAAAGTGAAGAAAAAAGGTTTAGATATTTGACGAAAAGAAAATCAAATGATAGGAACAACATCAAAGAAATTGAACTCTCTAAAAGCTCGCTTGTTGTTCTATGTCTCTAGTATTTTCTTATATCTTTAAGATTATTAGTTTGTAATAAGTATGAATAACTATGAAAGTACTAAAATAATGCGCATACTCACACTTAAACTTTATAAACTTCACATGTTTAAAATATTCTTAAAATTAATTATGGCATTAAGATAATCTATTAGGAAGTGTACCTTATCAAATAAAAAGCCAAAAATACTCTCTAGTTTATTACAACATGTTTCTAATTGATTATATTGAAAATTCTCCATCTAATCATTAGGAAGCCCCTTAACCAATTTGGTTGTGAATCTCACATTTTCTTTACAAAATTTTTAGGTCATAATCAAATTAGTGTTGCAGGCTAATCGATTAGAGAATGACTCCAACCCTTTTCTTTTCTTTTTTGCCGAAGTTTATCTTATTTAAGGAGGACTTATGTTCAATTCTAAAATATAAGAAATATGATATTCTCACTTATCTCTCTTAATGATCCATTTGTTCCCACTCTTAAAGTTAATGGTGTTATGGAAAACAAACATATATATATTTGGACGAAAGAAGAAAAAGAAAAAGTGCAGTATAATTTGAAATATAGAACTATTATTACTAATGCTCTCAATATATTTATGAGTTTTTTTTCATATTTCTTACTGTCTTGCTACAAAAGAAATGTGCGACACTCTTAAAGTTACCCACAAAGGTACAACCTAGATAAAAAGGGCTAGGATGAATACATTGACCCATGACTATGAGCTATTTAGAATAAATCGTGGAGAAAATATTCAGTACACAAAAAAATGGTTCATTCACATTGTTAATTACTTGGATACTAAAACTGCAATTGGCAACCTACATTCACATCGATTTTTGAATATAAATATTTTTCTTCTATATATTTGACTAATTTGTTTGGAAAATTGCAAGAATGAGAGATTGGGATGAAAATGAAAATGACAAGAAGAATAGAAGTCTTGCACTGAAAGTAAAAGAAGGCAAAGAATCAAAAAACAATAAATACATAAATCTCTTAGTCCGCATGTTTGAAAATTTCATAATGTATGAAAAGAAACCTCAAAGATTCCAACATAAAAACGAAGAAAGATCTTGGTTCATTCCAACATGCTTCTGGAGTGGAATGAAAGGTCATTGTTAGCCTGAGAATTTTAGTTTAGTATTTTTGACATGAAAGTGTGATTTAAAGGTATGAGATTGCTAAGTGTAAAATGACCTAGCTATAGTTTCGAATATTGGTTACTTTGACTGAGTTGGTGAGTTCGAATATCCTACTAGATATTTTGGGACTTAGTATATTCTTGAGTTTAAGGATTAGATGACCTAAACACCCAATAAGCCTGGTTTGAAGGAATCTCATGAATAAATCCACAAAATTAGGATCACTCTTTATTCAAAATATGTTCAGAATCTCGAAAAGGTTTGCAGTGATTAGGCATATGCGACATGAGTGGGAGTATGAGATAAATACATTGGCTAAAACACAAGAAAATCAATCATGTTTCGACGCCAAACCACAAGTAGTCGACTGGAAACAATTTGGTTCTCGACAGGGGCATTTAGAAGACTTGGAGATGTTTTTTACGGAAGCAGTCGGGAAATTTAAGGGCAATTATCGAAATTACAGCAGTTCAAGAACTAAAAAACACGTGGAAGCAAAGCAGAGGACCAAAGGGCACGTAATGGTGTACGTGTCGAACACTGTAGAATTGACCGTTGTCAATGGTTATTAATGTACATAGTATATAAGTAGTTTCCGTCTATGTGACAAGGGTTCGCAAATTTTCATTATTATTATCTATAAAATTCACACGTCCAAGTTACAAAGATAAAAATTTGTGAGAAATGTATGAATCTACGTCCCACCTTTAAGTTTAGCCTTTTTACTTAACTGATTTTTTAATTATTTTTCTTCGTTTATTTTTCCTTTCTATGCATTTTTACTCGTTACTTTTGAACAATCTTATTCACTTATTCTAAACTCAAACATTAGACCTTCAAGCAAACACACAATTTCTCAAACTTTATGCACAAAATGTCCATATGATTTTTTTTAGTTTAATCCCTTAAGTGAGCAAAAACTTGTGATTTGATTTACTAAAAACACCAATAAACAGTCACATAAATTAAATAGCCTTCAAAACTAGGAACAAGATGGAAGATACAAAATATTTCAAAAAGAAACAAATAAGGCATACATAACATGAGATGATAATGATATGGACTCCTCCGATGAATAAAAAAAAAAGGAAGAAGCCAACACCAGTCTCATGGAAAAACACGAACAGAACAAGGTAAAAGATATAACTTCTCAATTTACCTATTGCAAGCTCTTCCTTTTTTTGAAAAAAAAATAAATGATGAGTCAAATAAATTAAAAGAAATTGTTTTGTGTCTAAATCAACTATATCCTCTCTTGAGAAGGAAAATAAAAGTTTGTTAGAGAAAATGGATTGTCTTAGAGAAAAACAACTACTTTTAAATCACAACTCTATCTATTTACTTCTTCTTCTTCTTCTTCTTCTTCTTCTTCTTCTTCTTCTTCTTCTTCTTCTTCTGAAAACCTTGTTAAACCTATCGAGTGTAAAGAATACAATGTTTTAGAAAACAAAATTGAAGAATTGCATAACACACTTGATAAATTTACCAAAGGAAGAGATAACTTGAATCTTCTTCTAGGTAATCAAAGAAAAATATATAATAAAGCTAATTTAGGATACCAACCTACAAATAATGCTAAAACCTTAAAGAAATTTTTCCATGCTAGTAAGACTTATAAGTGAAATATGTCTAAATGTGATTATTGTGGTAAAAATGATCATATTGATTTATCTTGTTTTATAAAGAATAACCACGAGATTAACACTAAAAAGACTCTTTCTTCATATTGCCTATAAGAAAAATTATGATAATGGCTCTTATTAGAGTCTTGGAAATTCTATGTATTTTAATAACATTAAAGAACTCGAAATGATTTTGTATGGTATTAATAACAAAATGAAGGATAGTAGGTTCTAGAACAGTTGGTAAGTATCACAATCCAATAAATGAGAATTTTTCATTGGTTAAAGATTTAAATCATTATTTTCTTAGTACTATTCAATTATGTGACAAATGTAACAAAGTAACATTTCATTTGTCTATAAGCAAGATCAAAGAAGTTAAAATTATCATACTCTTTTTACAAGTTTAAGAAATGAAAATACCTATACTATTAGTTTCAATAAATTACCTTCAAATGAGGTATGATTGTTAAGTAAATAAGATGAATCATGGCTATGTCATATGAGAATAACCCTTATCCACATGAACCATTTGAAAAAATTAGTCCACAAGGAATTAGTAATCGGTCATCAAAATATATGTTTTGAAAAGAATCAGTTACGTCATGCGTTCTAAAAGAGTAGACAAGTAAATGACTCCTTTAAATCGAAAAATATTATTTCTACAAATCGGATTATACATTTGTGCACATGGTTTTTTTATCCATCTAGAACCATAAGTTTTGGTGGTAATTACTATTCGCTTATTATAGTGCATGTTATTCTCGCTATACGTGGACATTTTTTTTTCATAAAAAGGATGTATTTGTTTCCTTTTGAAAAATATCCAAAGTTATCAAAAAAAAAGGCTTAAGCATTACATAATTCTAAAGTGATTGTGGATATGCATTTCAAATGTGAAATTTGAAATTTTTGTATTAATAATGAAATATAGCATACATTTTTTTCTCTACAAACTCCCCCAACAAAATGGGGGTAGTGTAATAGAAAAATAGATCTTTTGAAGAGCTAGCAAAGATGGTGCTCAATGAAACCAAGTTTCCTAAATATCTCTAAGTTTATGCACTAAGCACTTCTTGGTATGTTATGAATTGTGTTTTGATAAGGGCAATTCTAAAGTTGACTCTCTATGAAATATATAAAGGAAGGTAGTATAATATTTTTCACCTCCATGTATTCGCGTGCAAGTACTCTGTTCTTAACTGAAAAATTTATGTTGTTTTCATTAAAAACAATTTTTCTCATATATTTATTCTATTTTCACCTAAGTTTGGGACAATGACAAAACCATCTTATATTTCATATGCTTTTACGTGAAGGAGATTTAATCATTTGATATAATTGATAGAATATGTAAGTATGTTCTATATGTCTGTCATAAACATTTGGTTTTATTAGAAGTGTTATAGGGAATCATGTTTCTTAGATTATCTCATATGATGTTTCACTCAAGGTTGTTAATAATGTGTTACATAATGTAATATCTTACGTTATTACGATATTAGGTTTAAATTTTGCGATAACTCGCCTGCAATATCATTTTTGGGTAAAATCAGCAAGTTTACCAACTTTAGTAGCACAAACTCGTAGTAATATTATTAATATTGAATATGTTGTACGCGACTATGAGACTATTGGAGCTTGCAGCTTCTTCTTACGTTTCATTTTTAAAGTAAAGTCTCACAAGTCCTTCATCCATGTCATCATTCCAATAATCCATGAGTATTTTTGCAATGTGAGCAAGGTTGGAAGGATCCATGTTAAGAAAAGTTTGATAACGAATGAAAAAAGATAGAAGTTATGAATGATTGTGAAATTTAGTTTACATGTTATAATATTTAGTTTGAATAATGACTACTTTGAATAACGGCTAGTTTTAATAACAAATAGTTTGAACAAAATTAATTTTGAATAATATGCCAACATACATAATAATCTCTATTAAGTCCTGTCGCTCCCGAGATTTTCATCCCAGTACAAACGCAAAAGTGGCGCGAGAAATAAAGTCGTCATCCATGTCAATTTATCCCAAGAGAGGGAAAGGAAACACAGAATAAACCTGGAGGAAGGATAGGCACGGTCAAAGCGCACCCGATAAATAGGTAAAAGAGTCGATTACGTAAGGGGAAGGTGTTAGTACGCCTCACGTTCATCGTACTCGATGGGATCCATGCTTGTTGTCTAATCTATGGGTGTAAAAGAATCTATGTCTAAAAATAAGAGCTAAAATGCATGCAAAATATAGGAAAAAGAAAATGTTGTACTCGCACAGGGCCTACCCCGCTGCCTACGTATCCTTTTTGAGGAATCAGAGTTATCGTAGCTTGGCTAACTAGTTTCTGTTTGTTTTGTGTTTTTTAGGTGAACAGTTACATTCGCATCCTACGACATATTGACCTTTGGAGACTTATGCCATGGAGGTAGGAAGGAAGTAACGTGCTCTAAAGCGCCGTTGAGGCAAAAGAAAAGAAAGAGTATGGTTTGTGTTTCAAAATGCATGAAAAGAAATCCTAGTGCGAAGGGAAATCTACCTAATGTTAGCATGAAAAATGGAATTACGCTACGTCTATCAACCTAATGGGGAAGAAGCAAAATCAAGAGATATCACACAATCGAGTGCGGCTCGAAAAAGCAAACAACTATCAAAGTAGCAACTTGGGGACAGGGAAAAGAAAATAAAACGGGGATCTTTTAGCCAACATGGTCCATGCGACCCAGGAAAACAAAGCTGTTGTGATGGATAAGGGTGTCTTTGCCGTGAGATCATGTCACCAGGTAAATGACAAAAAAAAGGGGAAAGTAAAAACCGTACATGCGTACACGAAGCATCAGCGTCAGGCAACGCGAGCTAGACAAAACATGGGGGTCCGACTATAAGACCCTTCCACTTGCCTTAGTCAGGTCTTAGACTCGACTCGATAACAGGAATCAGGGACGGTTCAGAAGCAACGGCGTGTAACGCACGCTAACTGAACAGACTCAATGAAATGTGGTAGGGGTCGATTACAAACCCTCTCCGCTTGCCTACCAAAGAGAACTTAACGATGTTGCCTTTTATAAGGTCTTATGGCACCATTGACCCCCTTCCGCAAGCACAAAAATAAACAAACACAAGCATTGCCTCCTAAGGAGGACTTCCAGAATTGCCGGCCAAGTGGCACAGACTCCCAATCCTACTTCTCATGTCATTAAAAATAAAAAAGGTGCGGAAAGAGGTAAAAGGGAATAAGAAACAATACCAAGCGGATAGTAATTCGTAAATAACAACAAACAATCAAAAGAAACCCAGAGATCTGTGTGCCGGCTATCATCAAGCAATAAATAGTGTCAGAAGTTCGGTAGACGGCATAAGCATCATCAAAGTGCAATAACAACACAAAAATAAATCACGTGTCGGGGTCAGAATGTATGTTGACACGTCCGAGTAATACACCTGCAAGAGAAGTTGCAATACAAACATGCAACAAACAAGTATATATATATATATATATATATATATATAAATATATACCGTATCTCAATGGGTGAGACGAACGAATAGCAATCGGGAAAGTAATGTCGTGTCCCGCAAATAAAAGGGATCACCGAGCAATACGCGTCCATCGGATAACATCGTCAAATTTCCTTGCACAAGCTAGCACACTTATTAGAAACAAAGGGAAAATTGCAACCGGAGTTGCACAATAGCATTATTAAAGCAAAATAAAGCGAATGGCTAAGAAAGAAATGAAAAACGCGCATTGGAAGTGCAACATCCCGTACGGGGCAGCAATAACACAAAGAAATAACACATACTGAAAATCAAATCAAATGCGTACAAAACGGTAAACGGTTATGTCCAATCACAAAGCATACATGGAATGGATCCGAATCAAGCAAACTCAAGTGCATAAGTACACAATTAGCTAAGCCAATATGAATACAAGTCAAGTAAAAGTCAAAGTATAAAATAAATGTCAATCGGAAACAAAAATCGCGAAATCGGGAAATAAGCGTCAAAATTTATCGACTCGGAATTGAACGAAAATCACATGGATGATTGCAAACGTGCCAACGGACTCAAAAAAGAACTCGGTTTGAATTAATTCCGTCTGAAAGTTGGACTTTTAAGCTAATTTCGTCGGCTGGCAGTGACGAATCGGTGAAAAAGTGTCTGAAACTGACTAAAAAGCACACCAACAACTTTGGAATTATCAACAAAGTTGAGTTACATTATTCACAAGTGTAAAAACTCACTACGGTTAGGAATTTAGCTCAAACTTGAGTTTATGTCAAGTGTTAGAAAAAAATTCAAGAATTGTGACATTTTTCAATCAACTCAAGTTTTCATGTGTCAAAAGGAGTTTGTAAAGTGTCTTGAACCAAATAGAAAGTGTTACAACTCATGAAATAGCAAAGATGTTAGTAAGCATTATGTACATCAACACAAACTATCAAAAATTGATTCGGAAACCAATAAAACACAACAAGAATTAAGCTCAAACTTCGACCATTCATGAACATGAGATTATCAACAAATATATCGAAATTCAAGATCCACATGATAAACAGTTATCTCAACCAATTCCGGATCTAAACATCATCAATAATTAATATCATATTGAGATTCAACAACAACAATTCTCAATAATTCAAATTATGTTCAAAAATCCACTCAAACATTTTATCAAACACTTAGTCTACAAGAAAAAATGTTCATGAATTCACATCACAATTATCAATAATTCACATAATCAAGTAAGAGATGTTACCGATTAAATGAAGAGGAAGCTTGATCGGAAAATAAATCTGAAAGATAGAAGTCGAAAATCACGAATCGGAGAGAGGAGGAGAAGTCAGAGAGAGAGAGAGATGAAGTGAAGGTGGAGAAAAACTCAAGAAAGGGGGGGGGGGGGTTGAATTGGGTCATTAATAATTTCCTCTTTCTTAAAAACTCTTGCACGGAAGCATAGGTAGCTAATATTTATCAGAAGCTTTCAACTATTACTTAACAGAGGCTTAATGTTTCTCAGAAGCATTTAGCCTTCTTTGATACTTGATTCTTCTCAGATATTCTAACAATTGAAAAGAATTAAGCAGAAGTAAATAACACATGATATATCTTGGTTCACTTGAGAGATTCTCAATCTAGTCCAATCCACTCTTCCGAGGTGATTTCGCCTTGAACTAAAGATCTTAATTCACTATAACCAAACTGATTACAATTGCACGGGCAATCGCCGATGACTAATGCTACACGGGTAGCCGTCGGTGACTCACAATACAATGCACAAGCTACCCGCAAGTGACTAACTACAAAGAAATGAACCGTTCAGTGATCTCAATGGATATAACGTTCATTTACCCCATAAGAGTTCTGACCTTCACTCGGTCTTCTAAGAGGATTTCCACAATGACTCACTGCCATTGTCTTCTTGAGCTTCTGATCTTCACTCGATCTCTCAAGGTACCATCAACATACAGTTGATAAGATTTGTGTTTACATGATTTCTTCTCTTAAGCAGATTACACAATTAATCTAAGCACAAATTGTTTAACATAATTCTGAGCAAC
The DNA here is from genome assembly GCF_029867415.1 of Vicia villosa. NCBI lineage: Eukaryota > Viridiplantae > Streptophyta > Magnoliopsida > Fabales > Fabaceae > Vicia > Vicia villosa. The sequence continues at coordinate 127,494,433 of NC_081186.1, read as the reverse complement.
AACTCTTATGTTAAAAAAATTTACATGAAGAATCTTAGAACTAAAAACACAATCTGAGTAATAACTCTTGTGTTTATTACATTGTTCTACAAAGATGTATATAATTATATGTTGGATAATATCTTGTAGTGTTCTTCATTCTTCATCAACTTTGTTGAGCAAGTTATGAGCAACAACTCCTTGCTTCTTCTGATCTCTCTCAAGATGTATGTGATTAGAGTTGAGTAGCATCTTGTAGAATCTTCATACTTCATCTTCTTTGTTCGGATCGACTTCTGCATATCAACTTAGGCATTAGCATTAACTTATTAGCGCAGTAGCATTTCTAATTGGCATGAGCTTCAACTTCTCTTTTGATAGATGCTTCTTAATCAACGACTTCTGAATATTTTTTATTTTTTTGTATACGTTGATTCTTCTTTCTTCATCCGTGTTGGTTGAATTACATTCAAGCCAAGCAACAAATAACAACTGCAATGACAACAACCAATATGACAGTATGAGAGCTAACATCATGATAATTGCAACAACAACCTTTTTAGTTATCGTCAACATTGTTGGATGATTTGATCTTCTTTTTATAGTTTCTCAAAAGAGACGTTGGAGGGAAAGAAAATCATTTTGATTTACAACGGATTGATCATAGTGAGAGACAAGATAGTACGCAACACCCGTCCTTTCTTGGTAGTGGAACGAAACATTCGTCTATACCTTGTACTTCGTACTACATAACATTATTTTCTTTTCTTCCTGAACTTCAGAGGCTGACAACATGAGTTGGAAGAAGGAAAATAAGCATTTGGGTTTTCAGAACTTCAAGTCCTTGGAATCTTTAGAATCACGTCTTCAGAATCTTCAACACTTGGTCTTCAGAACCATTTGTCTTCAGAAACTTGAATCTTCAGAGCTTCAAGTCTTCAGAGTCTTTAGAACTGCGTCTTTAGAGTCTTTCAGCACTTGATCTTCAGATTGATTTCTTCAGACTTTGTATCAAAATCATTTAAAAGTTAGAACACTCTTATCAGATATGTGAGCATCTAAGAACACGTCCTCTCATTGTTTGAAGCCACTTCTCATCTTCCAAGGCTTGACCCTTGATGTATTCAAAATCTTGACTTTGTCTTCAGAATTAGAAGCAACAGTTTTTTTGATTAACAAATCTTGACATATGATCTTGTCGTGAATGCTCGCTTGCTGATTTCTAATCTTGGAGCAGAAGTTTTAATAGAGTTCTTTCTTCTGATTACCTGTGATTTTTGAAGCAATAACTTATTTGAGAAGCACACTGTAACTCCACTTTCTAATGAACATTCAGTATTCTTCAGAACTTCTAATGCTTCTTCAGAATCAGATACAATGGTGTTTTTGAGGTGCCTTGCTTATTTCTAATGATTCTTCATGGACAACAATCTAGAATCTCTTAGAACACAGTATCTGCACACTTAAGAAACTATTAGACACTAAATTGTTACATACAAAATATATGTATTGTTATCGTCAAAACATAGAGATTTGTTGCAGAATCAAATCTTGTTCTAACATGAAGATCTTTAGTTTTGATGAATTTTGTTCTTGAAGATGTTGAAGAATTTGGATGAAGTTATTGTTGTTCTTGATATGTTCTTGAGAAAATGGATGAAATTGTTGTGAAAAATGTGAGAAAAAAGTGTTTGATTCAGGAGAATGAAGAGAGAGATATTTTTGAGTTTTTTTGGTGATTGGTGAATTATGAGAATTATACATGCCACCCCTTTTTTATTCCATTTTTACCCCAGATGAGATACAAAGAATTTCCGGACGAAATTTCTGGTACACTTACCAAATTTCTAGTAGAAGTAAATTTTCGGTATATCGGAAATTTGCGTTATGTTCTAATATTAGGTTTTTTCAATGGTTGAGATTTTGCTGACACTTTTGGAGGGTCCTGATTGCACTGACACATATGTGTGGTGTACAATGCATCACCATTTGTATAAATAGCGGTCTTAGGGTTATTGGATAACATATATGAACAAAATCCCTCGTCCTCAGTATTTGATTAATGTAGAAGTGTATTTCAATGGCTCCAACCCTGTTGTTGAAACCAAGATTTCAGATGTCCCTAAATCCTTTGCCACCTTAAAAGAAACATTGAATAATTTGCTGCCTGATACCGATAACAGAAGGGTGACAAAGATCGAGTTTCAAGAGGACTGGATTGATACAAATGGAAGGGTGAAATAAAACCTAATCGAGCTGAAGAATGATGAAGATGTGAAGGCCATCTGGAAATCATTTCACCATAGGATAACTAAAGATCCGATCGAGTTGGACGCGCAGATTCGAAGATCTGTGGACGACATAATGACGTGTCTAAAACATCCAGAGTCATCCGTTAGTGCCTAAGTTTTTATGTTTCGGAGTACTGTTTATTTTTGTTGTTTGTCATTTGATGTTTGTTAACTATGTTGGTTTGTTATTGATGTTATTTTATTTTCTATACCTAATCGAAACATGTACTAGCGAAAAAGATGATGCAATAAAAAAGATGTGTGTCCAAAATATACAAATAATACAACCATAAAAACATAAATCTTCATAGGCCCTCCACGGGCAACATCGGCCAACCTAGATAAAATAGTATGAACCTCACCATCAGGGTTCATCAAACCCATGAGGCTATCTATGTGAACGGCGATGTACTGTAGGCGGTTGTCCTAGTTACCTCAGGAGGTGGAGATGGTGGTGGTGGATCGAACGAATCCCTGATAGCCGAAGGCTTTGGAACATTAGATGATGTGGCATGTGGTATGACCCTAGGGTGTGACACACTGTGGAACCACTCCAAGTATCCATCCTCGCACTGCCCAAGATCTTGAATCTCAACGGCTATATCAATGATCTCACGGGGGAACTGATGATGTGACTCTTAAACCATCGATCAATGCCACCAGCTGGAGCCTCTGGGACCGGAGGTGGGATGCTCTGTATATAACCATACTGGCGTATACACCTATCAGGAAAGTGTCTAGCCACATGGATCTCCCATCTGACATACCCTGAATATAAAGTAGATACCTCAAAAGGACGATGAGGGTGGTGAGCTGTATTCGGTGTCCAGATGACATCATCTAAGGTCAGAGCATCCAGCCTCCTCCTATACTCCATCAACCCTCCTGGAATGGCCTGTTTGGCCTTCCACCTCTTTGCACATGGTTTAGAAGCCGCAACATGCTGGATCTTCCGCTCATAGATGTGAGGGAAGTGCTCGTAGATCCAACACTGCATAAATAAATCATAAAATATACCGTAAATCTTATAAATTATAATATACATGTAACAAGCTCAGGTAACTAGCTAGTTGTCTGGTGTCAGGACGAGATGCAGCATTAAGCACGATGTACAACATCGTCTATGCCGCCACTCCCTAAGCCCAACATGAGGTGTCAACGGCACAAAATATAGAAAGGTATCAAACACCTATATAAACTCCAGACTTGTCCGCAAAGAGAGTACATTCCACTAGATGTAGCATGTACGCCCTAGCGGCAGTCTGGTACCTCTATGTATCCACAAGCTCCTGATATGTAGTCCTCAACCAAGACATCCTACTATGAAAGCCCCGAGTCTCACCAAACTCACGTAGCACATCCACCTCATCAACCTTCAAAGCATCCATAACCATGCGCACCGTCGTCGCCTGGTCCCTATAAACTGGTGTGAAAATGTACCAGCAATTGGAATGTGAAAGAGGGAATCCACATCATCTAAAGTAATTGTCATCTCCCCAAATCGAAGATGGAAGGATGATGTCTCCGGGTGTCACCTCTCAACAAAAGCTGAGAACAAAAAGGCATCCATCATCGTCAAGGAGCATCCAGCAAAGTCCATCGGATGGAAATCCTCAACTATCCTCCTCACCTGCTCAAGCATCCGACTCTCGGGGAAGTTCTTCAACTTTGACCCACGAGAAGCGACCTTCAACATTGGACGCTCTTGTAACAAAATAATACAATTAAGCATTTAAACAAGACCAATATTACAAGACCAATATTACAAGACCTATATTACAATTAGTATAAATCAAATCGCATATTAAACATAAAAATTAAGCATTTAAACGAGAACAATATTACATATCTCGCCCTGCCATATCCTATAAGCGACATGGTCAGCGTATCTCGTCAACACGGACTTGTCAGAAGGTCCTCTAGGGAAACCTCCACCTGTGTGTACTTATGGCTCCGTAGATGCACAATTGGTGGTGTCTGTATCCTTAACGACCCGCTTTTGAACCACCTAATTGTAAACCACCGTCTCTTGGACCTCCTGGACCACCGGCTTAACAACCACCTGAACCACCAGCTCCTGAACCACCGGCTCATCAACAACTTGCTCCTCAGCCACTTGATCCTCAACCACCTTCTCCTCACCCACCGGCTCCTGAATTGTCTGCACCTGAACTACCGGCTCCTCCACTGTAATGGATGCTCTACCAGTCCAGTAGCGAGGTGCGCGGAACCCCGCCACCGCCTGGTGCTCAGTCCGCTGTTTTTGGTTACAACCGGTCAAAGGAAGGCGTCCAGCACGTAGCTCTAAGGCCTGCGCCTCATCATCAGCTCGAGCAACCGCACCTGCTCTATCGGTGGTCCGTCACGCAATAGAACCGTCTGTGCCTCTGGTCCTCACTGCAAAATTTAAAAATATAAGAAAAATAGTTTTTTTAATTGAAATACCGAAAAGTTCAAAATTTCCGTTTTTATAATATGCACTGAAAATTTCAAAATTTCGGTAATATCGAAATGATAATAGTACCGGAAATTTTGAAATTTCTAATAGAAAATACTAGAAATTTTCAAATATCCGGTATAAAATACTGTAAATTTCAAAAAATTTGGTAGAAAATACTGAAAATTTCACAAAATATTCCGTAAATCTTACTTATTTTCTTCAAATTTCTGGTACGCCTTCTAAATTTCCGGTATCGTCAGAAAATTTGAAAAATATGGTTGCTCACGTAAATTTATGAAAATGTGGTAATGAAAATTGGGTTTACAATTTGGTCTTTTCATAGGTTTGGGGGGGGGGGGGGTTGGCATGTATAATTTGGAGGGTGGCATGGATAATTCTCGTGAATTATGGGAGAGTTATGAGACAAATTGAATATATAATATGGGCCAAAGTGAGTGGGTTGGACTAATGGGCCTCAAAATAGTCTAACTAAATAGTGCATAATTTTATTCGGTTAGACTTCGACACGTTTAGAGCAAATTTGCATAGGGCTCTATGCGAAATTCAGGATCGGGCCATGAAACAAAAACGTAGTTGACGTCGATAGTGACTTTGTGTCAAAAGATGAGCTCATTCTGATGAAAAACGAGTGAGATATGACTTTTTGAATATCCAGCAGTCAACATACAAACGAACAACACTGTGTTTAGCGTCCGGGGAAGACCCTGACACGTATTCGCACAAAAACTAGTATTGATTAGGGAAGAATCCGAACTTGGGCTTCAAAGCAAAGTCATAGATCTCTGAGTCGGGGAAATTGTGTAAGAAGATGAACTCAATCGAATAAGAAACGACCGAGTGAGATATGAATTTTTTAATATCCAACAGTCAACATACAAACGAACAACATTGTGTTTAGCGTCGGTGGAAGACCCTGACACGTATTCGCATAAAAACTAGTATTGATTGGGGAAGAATCCGAACTCGGGCTTCAAAGTAAAGTCGTAGATCTCTGAGTTGGGGAAATTGTGTAAAAAGATGAGCTCAATCGGATAAGAAACGACCGAGTTATGAATTTTCTCGTGAAACGACTATTAAATTTGAATTTCCCTTTTCGGTTCAACATTGTTTTGTGAAATAAACAAAAACGAAGGTCTTCATAGCACCGTTCGGACTCGAGGTCTAAAGATAAATTGTAGCCCACAAAATTTGTGAAATAATGCTGCCAGGATGGGCTCAATCCGATAAAAATTGAAGAAGTTATGCCATTTTGAATCTTGTCAAATTGTGCTCGAAAACAGTTTTCGACGGTAAAATCATGATGCTTTTGTAATATTCCGGAATTTATGGTGCATAATTGGCCTTAAGTTCCAATATACAAAATGTCGAGAACATCGAGACAAAATTTGTGTTAAAACTTTAGCCAGATTGGATAAACGGCGTGAGAGTTAGGAATTTTTTACCGTCCAGAAGACAGTGGTTCAACACATTTTTTCACTGTATAACTTCAAGCAAATTGTGAATTCGGGGACCTTCCTTAAAGTAAAAATTATCGACCCCAACACATGAAATATAGTAGACCTCGAGATGGAACTTTTGGCATAGGGCTCTCTTCAAAACAATATCCCAACCAGAAGTTATGACTTTTCAAACATCCAAAAGACATTGGAACAACAAAATTGAAATTTCAGAAACAATTAATTCCTGCCACTTTCCTTGATGAATTGACCTCCGGGCCGAACACGAAAGATGTAAAGAACGTCAAATCAGTCCCAACCACGTGAGAACCAAGCCCATATAACCTTCGAGTCAGAAGTTATGAATTTTGCACTTGCACCGTAAAAACAGACTTTCACACCAAACTATCTTGAAATCGCGTGAACTCTTTATTATTTTTCTTGTTTTTTGAATGACAAAATAACTAAGTTAAAAATAACTAAGTTAAAAATACATAATAACTAAGTTAAAAATACATACTAAGTTAAAAATACATAAAACGCTAATGATATACTAAAAACTATAATAGTTAAGTCTAGAATTAATAATTACGAGAATCTAAAAATGATCTAACATACATGTTATCAGTTAAGTCCATATTTTTCTCTAATCAATTTGCACAATAATTCATGAGCTTGCAGTTGTCTTAGATTTATATTTGATGTATCTTTTGAGAGTATATGCAAATCATTAATCTTTAATATATCCTTTTCATTCTTAGCCATTTGCATTTCTCCTTCGACTTTTTTTCTATCTATCAATTCCAATTTTTTGTCGAAATCATCTTTCTATGTATTAAATTTGACTTTGGGGTTATAATTTTTACAAGTTATTTTCTCCTTCCTTTGGCCAATTGGACGACGTAAAAAAGTAGGTGATGGTGGATTATACTCGCTTCTTGTTGGTGTAGATGGACTAGAAGAAGATGAATATGCCTCAGAAATTGAATTCTTTGTTCTTTTTGCAAAAGGTTCTGATGAACCTGCGAGCCATTTGAGTTCATCTTTCAATAATCTCCATGCCTCCTTTAATGTGAAATTTTCATGTTCATCTTGGTAATAAATATTATGTGTTGATGAAATGATTTTTGTTTCAGAGCTCCCATTTTTCTCTGCAGCCAAAGCTTATTTGTAGCACCAACACATTTTTGAACAAATGGATTAATATTTTTGTGCCAACAATCTTTTAGTGCCATCAAATTCCTCTCTTGATAATTCTTGTCGTGGTGCTTGTTATAAGCTTCATAAATCTTTTTCCAAAAAAAATCTTCTTTTTTATCAACTCCAACAATTTAATCCTTTGAAATATTGAGCCAAGATTGAATAAGAACTTCATCCTTCTTTGGTTGGAATCTTATTTTTGGTGTATTCGTAATTGGCACATATCCAATTTCTTCACCAAGGTTAATAGTTTCCAACCCACCTTAGTGAGAAGTTTTGGTGTTTCAAGCTCTTTATCATTAGATTGCATGTCACTAGTGTCGCTACCGCGAAAAATGGATCAGATTCGTCACTAACATATTTATCCTATAAGGAAAGGAACGCCAACAAACCTAACTCGAATAAGAACAAGGTCTTTCGACCAGAGAACAGGGCACAGGATTCAATTACGCAAGGGGAAGGTGATAGCACCCCTCACGTCCATCGTACTCGATGGTATCCACCTATGTTTGTTTCTATCTAAAGGGTGTATCTATCACTAATGCAATGCATGATTAAACCTAAAGTTTTTTAATAATTATTGTGCTCGCTAGAGTTGCCTCTATGCCTACGTATCTTCTTAAGAAGAATCAGAGCGCCGTAGTTCAGCTCAAGATTTTCTATGTTTTTTATTTTTTGTTGGTATTTTTTAGTGAACAGTTACATCACACTTCGCTGCTCGACCTTTGGAGACTTAAGCTGGGAATGAAGTGGAAGTAACCTGCTCTTAGAAGCAAAAAGAAAAGTATGTCGAGCGTTTCGAGCGACTCCCTTAAGCAAGCGAGGCTCGAGAGACTCTTGGTTGGTGTTTTTTAGGATTGGAAACTTCCACTCAAGTGATTCCCTAAAGCAAGGGAGACGAGAGCTTCCGTTTCCTTTTTTATTTTTTTCAACCTTTATTAAGTATTTTATTGTGTTTTATTAATTTTTGTCTTTTATGCACAAAGGGAACCTACATCTCTAACTATCCTAATATTAACATACTAATGGCCCTAAGGCCAAGGATAAGGGAATCTCTACCTATGTTAACGTGCATAGACTACAACCTAAGTTGTTCTATATGACTAATCTTAATGAAGATTGAAGTCACCGCCCTAAGGGAACATGGTAAGCAATATGAGAGATAAGCAAAAGCAACAAGCAAGATAGGTGACTTAATGAAGTCCCTAACCTAGTTCACTCTTAATCAAGAGGGATTAACACAATTAAAACCCAAAGGCATAGCTAAACAAGAAGTAAAATATCAACCAATACTAGCTACTAATTACCATTCAAATGTATATGAATCAAAGTTTCTAAATCTAAACCAAAATTGAATTAAAATTGGAATTAAAAGGAGTTTTTTATGTATAAGATAATCCTACATATATATAAGAGAAGTATGCAAAATATTATGATGTAATTCTATCCCAAAGTCATTCAAATGACATTATTTACAAGGAGGGACCAAACAAGTCTTTTATATACACATGAGAAAGAAAATTCAAGTAAAAATAGAAGAAAAATGATTTAAAATTCTCCTCCAGGTCTTGGTACTTTTAAACACTTCTAATGGTATATACAAAAAGAAACTAAGTCTATTACATAAATATAAATCAAATTATAGGTCAAATTCACATGATTATCCACTTAGAAACACACATCAATCGGGTATAGAAAACCTAATGAAAACCTAGCCAAAACATGGATTTAGACTTTTATTTTTTACACACAACATGCCACATGAGTCTACTGATTCCATAAAGAAAATTGCAATTTAATTCTATTCCTAAGGCATTTAAACAATTTATTTTGTGAAACCTATCAAAACAGGAGAGAAATATGAACATATCTAAGAAGAAGATTTATTAAAAATAGCAAAACAATTTCTAAAAATATACAAATAATACCAAAATCATCTAAACACAAAATTCTATCTAAAATGTATTTTTATTTATTTTTTATTTCAATTAAAAAAGGTTTGTGGATCAAAAGTTAAAATGAAAATAAAATTGACAATAAAGCTAAAATCTGCCTGCCAGGGGGGTGAAAAAGTAAACCTGGAATGAACTAACTTCTAGTTACTAGCGCGTTTGGGCCCAGGATAAGGTGGTGTGAAGAGCGAAAATGCTAAGGCCCAGATATCAGAGCATGTCAGTATTAGCAAAGAGGAGGTGCGTTTCCAGAAATGTTCCAGGCCCAAGCTTCGCAGCCCAACTACATCATTATGCCATTCTTATGCCATTTATTTCAGAGATTGCCAGCATGTCATTTTATTATATCATATGGTTTTTTTGTGTTTAAACGTGACATGTAAAAATATAGACACAGATCAATTGGTCAAATGAGTTTTAAGTCACAAGAGGACAAAAACAAGTCTCAGCCAATCACAATTAAGCAACACATAAGCCAATTATTTGAATAAAGACAAAATGCAAATAAATGGGAACCTGAACCAGTACCCGTGTGCCACGTAGGAATCGGAAAGAGGAAATATTAACAAACAGGAGCCGGCGCCGGAGAGACCTCCGGTCGTCTTCTCCGGCGGCTCCCATGGCGGAGATTCAAGAAAACGCCTAGAAAATCAAAAAGATACTACCTTTCAACTCGTTTTTCCACACTGATCATGAATCTACAATTAGTTTTCCCTAATCATCTCTCTAATATCCAAACCGAGTTCAATCCTAAAACCCTAGGTTCCACAAAACCCTCCCAAACTCTTCTCTGATCATAACATTATACTCACAGTCACTATAGCATTCATTCTTGACGTTCAAACAGTGAAGCAATCATATATTTTACATAAACAGAATATGAATTCGAAAAAATTTTGTAACAACGACCTTATGCATGAACTACTTCGTATACTCTTGGACGCAAAAAGAAGATTGAGAGTCTAACCTGAAGAAGCTTTGGACTTAGGCTTATACAAAGAACTCCACAAATTCCAGTTTAATGCTAAGGATCTTGAAGTATGCCTTCGGATCTTCAACCTCAACCTTGAGAAATAAACTCAAAGTGTGGTGTTTATGTTGTAGAGGAGCGCGGTTTCAAGATAGTGTCAATAGAACCAAGATGATGGTGTCACAGTTGCATAGAGAGATGGTAGAGAGGATAGAAGAGGCTTGTTGTTGATGCTGACTGAGAACGAAGATTGATGGTGATGATGGTGAAGATTGATGAAGGTGATGAAGGTTTATGGCGGTGGTTGAAGGTGATGAAGAGTTTGTTACAACGTGTAACAAACTCTCTTTCTTTGTAGAGAGAATGAAGGGAAAACGGGAGAGTAATGGGAAAGAGGAAGAGAGAAATATGAAAACTGAGAAAAAATGAGTGTGTCTTGGATTTGTGAAGGGTTTTGAGTTATATAGCAAGATTGTGTGGCTCATGGAGTGTATGGTGAGGTGTGTTGTATTATAGTGTAGCTTTCTCTCATGCTCAATGAACAAGTATGGTTCATATTTGGTAAGCTTTCTATGTGCTTTCACGTACTCAGCAAGATGCATGGCTGATTATGGTATATAGGTATCCCTGGCGCGCGTGCTACCCAATTTCTTGCCTAGTACCTACATCAAAATGCAACCTTGCAAGAGCCTGACATTGAGACTTCATACTTTATTCCACCCTCAACCAAAAAGTGTGATATTGGTGTCAAATGAAAGAGGGCGTGGGATAGAGCACTTTGAGTCTTAGATTGAATTCTAAAAATCAATGTAGCTCTCTAAAATTAGACATGAAAATGGCCTACCATGTGTTCGATCATATGCTTCGCGTGCCCAAAATTTGTTTGTCTGGCCGTATGCTACAACATGGTTTTGCAAGACCACGACTTTGGGACTCTGTAGCTCACTCAATTCTTCTCCCATTAATCTGATTCTTTGTTTGTCTAATAGAGAACATGGAGGATAAAATATGGATGTCAAGGTTTGGTCCAATGGATGTTTACACTTCTCTAAAACTGGCTTCAAAGATGGCGGGCCATGTGTTTGATCAAATGCTTCCTGCTTGCCCAGAATTCTGCCCTAGCAGCTTGACTTGATCAAGTGTGATTCTTCAAACTTCAAGCTTTTATATCTCTTGATCTAGGTTTCTAATGGAGAAACACTCAACTACAAAGTTGTTCTATGCCATAATGTGAACATTTTTTATGTTGACCTTGTCATGAAATTATGCCTAAAACTTTGTGTAAGATAGGCTTGAAGTCAACTGCCCAGCCATTTATAAACTCTCCCAAAATTTCTCTAAGTATCAACTTTCTATTTTTGGAAATTCCAATTTCAACTAACTTTCCCAAAATGGCAATTTTGAATATTTCTTGATTTTATTTATTTCTTTGGTTTTCTTTGACCGATTTTCCACCAAAAGTCAATATTTGACAGTTGACCATATTTTCATACTAAAAAAACATCTCCTGAATAAATGTTGACCAAAAAGTCAACAGGGTTGACTTTGGTCAAAACCCTAATTTCGAAAGCCTGACGAACTTGAGGATTGTATCTTTTGATCAAAGCTTTGACTTGTAGAGGATGAAACCCTGATTTTAGGAGGACTTCAATGGGAAAGATGCCATACAATCAGACTTCAAACCTTCTTTTTTGAACCAAGCAATTTCCCCCATAGAAGCTCTGTTCATCAATTTCCTTGAACAGTAACAATGATATGAATGAATGTATTGAGTGAATGACCTACATGAGGTATGCATACGAATGTGATATGAAAGCCAATTGGGTATAAATAAAGTGGGCAAATTTTGAGGTACAACAACTAGCAATTATTTGAAATCAATGAGACATGGTGGGATTAGTTGATTGAGATGAAAATTGTTGATATTGATATGGATAGGGGTGTATGATATGGGTAATTTCCAAAATGTGAGTTATTTTGTGATTTAGAATAAAAAAAGAATTTTGAAAATTTTGGTTATGAAGTTGATTTGGGTTATGGAATGCATTTTCAAAATATGAGTTGTTTTGTTGAATTGGAATAGAATGAGGATTGTCACCATTATGCATAAAATTAGACTAAGAATTATTGTGGTTGGGGTTAATTGAAAACTAAAATGGTTAGAAAAAACATTTTACGAGAGATAAAATAAATTATTCTAATTTAGAGTAAATATAAATTAAATTATGATTAATGAATGAGTCGATTCATACTTATTCATACTAAAAATAAATAAATAATTTATTTAAAAAATAGAGACGTTGAACGGTAATATCTATTACCATTGATGTGAGAATGCAATTGAAATATATTTGTTAGTGTTGAAATACATTTGAATGACTATGTAAAATATTAATGAAAATTGAAAAAATTAAATATGCATTTATTTATATTCACCAACACATAAATATTAAAATTTTATTATAAAGCCACAATGGCAAAAGAATGCAACGCTGTCATTTATTACTACATTTCTGTTAGAGGCCAGTTTGTAGATATATTTGTTCATACTTTTGAGGTCTTTTGCAACTTATAGTATAAATTTTAATGCTTAAGTTTTCAAATCATGTACATAAATAAAGTTTAAGTTTATGTTTGTGTATATATGTAGTTTCTTTACTTTTCCTTTTCATTTTGTAGGAATTTTTGGAGTTAGAAAGTTTTGGGACTTAATGTGTGAAAGTGTAGAGCTTAGAAGAGGCAAGAAGTCCAAAACAATGAAGCAAAATCCAGCAAGCTCACTAAGCCTATAGCGCGCTAGGAGAGGCCTTAGCAGAGAGGAGCCATATTTTGGAGCTCGTTTAGCAAGGTCAACTTTGAAGACCAGATATTTTCGTTGTCTCGCTTAGCGAAGTGGGCTGGCTAAGCGAGATTTCACTTTTGGGCACTTGTGTTTAGGCACTTGGAGATATTTTTATGGTCTTAATCTTATCTTTGCCACCAACTTTTTCATAACAACTTTCTAGGGTACAAAATAGAGAAAGAAAGAATCATTTTGAGAGATTTCTATCAAGATTTCCAAGCATCATCCATTTTCATCTTTGATCATTGATTCTAGTGAATCTTTTTTTGTTGCTTGTTGTTGAAACTACCATGACTATGGCTAGCTAAACCTCTTATGTGTCAAGATTAGAGGTATTTAATTCTATAGTATGTATTTCTATTGATCTTGTGTGTATGTACCTACTTGATGATTAATATATGGAAAATATCTTGTTGTTTATGTTCTATTTGTTGTTTTGAATCACTATTGAGAGATATGTTTCAAAACTTGACCTAAAGATATTCATCTATCAATAAACAAACTCTAGAGATATATTTGTGAATTGATAATCACTTGTATCAAGATTTAAAGATTATCATGTTGATTGTTGACATGAGAGATCATCTAGTGGTTAATATGATAATACTCACGATATTGCTTTAGAGATAAACAGTATCGAGAGGATACATGATTGTATTAATCATTAATAAGTTCATACGCTTGATTAATCGAATATATTTGAAGCTAGTTAACTAAACCTAATCTTGACACACTTTTCTCAAATCGTTCAAAACTCTATTTTACTATTCTTACTTTATTTTCATGCAATTGAAACATTCCGTTACTAAAAATTTCCCAAAACCCTTACTCAAAACATTTTAACTGTAGAACGGCGGTAATATCGCATCAATCCATGTGGAAATGATAAAAACAAAAACTTACCCTGTAAAGTGTTTTCAACAAAATGGCGTTATTGTCGGGGAAGTCCCTATTTTCAACATTTTAAGTAGTAAGTCCCCCGGTTAGAAATCTACCATATCCTCATGCCCCTACATAAAAAGACAATGAAATGCATTATGCCTGATTCATGGATATATCCGTCAATTGAAAATTAATATTCCTTTTCCCGAAGCTTTGGAGAAAATGCCTTAATATGCAAAGTTCATGAAGGATATCCTCACTAAGAAGAAAATATATATAGATCAAGAAACCATCATCCTTGACGCAAATTGTAGTGCAATCATTCAACGTACTCTACCGCGGAAAGAAAGCGATCATGAACGAGTTACGTTGCCGGTTATAATTGGTGACATTCATGTTGGAAAAGGTTTGGTTGATTTGGGTTCTAGTATCAATTTTATTCCATTATCCATGGTGAAGAGATTGGGAATTATTGACATGAAAGCAACAAGAATCACATTGCAATTGGCCAACAAGTCCACAACTCATCCTCATGGAGTTTCAAAAGATTTACTTGTAAAAGTAGATAAATTCTTGTATCTGGTTGACTTTGTTGTTATTGATATGGAGGAAGATGTTGATACACCATTGATCCTTAGTAGACCTTTCATGAAGACCGAAAGGATGATGATTGAAATTGATGATGGTTTGATGAAATTGAGGTTTCAAGATGAAGAAGTGTGTTTTAATATCTTTGAAGCAATGAATCATTCAAATGATAAATGAGATTGCTTTAGAATTGATGCTACCGAGGAGGTTATCATGAATGTTGAAAGGCAAGTTCTCTTGTTCACCCCTCTTGAAAAGACATTGACCGATGCTCTAGAAGTTCTCATTAAAGATGAAAAGAAAAAATTGAAGAGTGTTTGCGAGAACTTGAGGTATCGGAAGAGATTAATCCTTTTGAAGCTAAAATTGAAGAGTTAAAGGATGAGCCAAAGATTGATAACTCAAAGGGGAGTTCAAGATGTTACCATCCTATTTGAAATATGTGTTTCTTGAAGAAGGTGGTAATAAACCGTTGATCATTAGTGGTTCATTGTCTAGCAAGGAAGAAGAGAAATTGATCCATGTGTTGAACGACAACAAGGAAGCGATAGATTGGGTTCTTTCCAATTTGAAGGGGATTAGTCCGGCTTATTATATGCGCAAAATCATGATGGAGGAGGATTTCAAGTCGATTGCTCAACCTAAATGCCGCTTAAATACTACAATGAAATAAGTTATGAGAAAGGAAGTTGTAAAGTTATTGGAAGCCGGGATGATTTATCCTATTTTCGACGGTTCTTGGGTGAGTCCGGTGCAAGTGGTGCCGAAGAAAGGTGGAATGACCGTGATAACAAATGAAAATAATGAATTGATTTTGACAAGGAGCATAACAGGTTGGCGGATGTGTATTGATTACCGGAAGCTTAATCAAGCAACTAGAAAAGATCAATTTTCTCTACCTTTTATGGATCAAATGCTAGAAAGGTTATCGGGTCAAGAGTTCTATTATTTTCTATATGGTTATTCTGGGTATAACTGAATTTCGGTTAGTCCGGAAGACCAAGAGAAAACTGCTTTCACTTGTCCTTTTGGGATTTTTGCTTCTAGACGGATGCCCTTTGGTTTGTGTAACGCACGTGCCACTTTTCAACGGTGTATGCAAGCCATATTTTCCAATTTCATTGAAAAGATTGTAAGTTCTGTATTTTTAGAGTTGGCATTATTTTTTGTAAAACAAATTCTAGCTGCAAGAATGGAATATAGTATGTCTGTATAAGAACAGGTACAGAAGATGATGAAACATGTTGTTATGAAGTTATTCAACATTTGGAACAACATGTCCTATAAGATGTCGAGACTAGTTGCATTCGACATTGCGCCTGCTGAGTTGGATTCAAGAAGATTCAGTTTGATTTAAATAGATGCAGAATATTCAGAAGAATATTATGCAAATCCTAATTGGCGCAGAATAAAAGGTAAAAAAGAATCAAGAAGAATATTGAAGAATAAAGATTTTATATAATTGGAGACAATTTAGGAAGATTTGAATGAAGACCTAATTTTTAGCAAAAGATTTTACTGAGTTGTAACAACAAATATGTTGCAATTAGAAGATTAAATCCAGTTGGGAATAGGTTATAAATAGAAGCATTGTAACCTAAGTTTAAAAAAAGACAATCGAGTATTTGAATATGTAATCATTAGGGTTTATCGAGGTAAACCTCCCGGCTTGTGGGAAGGTTACCATATGAACCTCAAAGCCTGTAGGTAAGAGGTGTAGTATTCTTGAAGGAAGCTTTGAAGTAACTTCAACTTTAGTATGTTGAAGAATGTAATCAATATTAGGAGAATGATTAAGTCGTTGCTACAGCTTTTGGGACTGGAGAACTGTACAACATCACTGCGGTGTTAGGAAGTGGGATGAGGATATTCCATATCCAGAGAGGATCTAGGTAGAAGGGTCATTGGGTGGGGATTAAGTAAGACGTTGTAAATTGGGATTGTTTATCTTCGAATTGATACTGCTGATAGTGAACTTCATTCTTGGCTTGGTTGCCCCCAGAGTAGGTGTGTTTGTCACCGAATTGGGTTAACAATTCAGGTGTTAATTTTTGTTTTTCAGTCTGCTATGTTTATACCTTGCTGCGTTAAATGTTAGATCAGATGTCTACACATCTCATCTGAAGTCTGACCTACAAGAATTTCAAAGATTATGGAAGTTTTCATGGACGACTTCTCCATTTTTGGAGCATCTTTTGATCTTTGCTTGAAAAACTTGGATACTGTTTCGAAGAGGTGTGTGGAAACCAACTTAGTGCTTAATTGGGAGAAATGAAATTTCATGGTTACTGAAGGAATCGTAATTGGTCACAAAGTTTCATCCAAAGGCATTGAAGTTGACCGAGCCAAAGTGGAGGTCATTGAAAAGTTGCCACCACCATTGAACGTGAAGGGAATTCAAAGCTTTTTGGGTCATGCAGGCTTCTATTAGAGATTTATCATAGACTTCTCAAAGATCGCAAAGCAATTGAGCATTGAGCAACTTGCTCAACAAAGATAAGTATTTTATTTTCAATGATGCTTGTTTGTTAGCTTTTAATGAATTGAAACAAAAATTGACAACTGCACCAATAATCATAGCACCTGATTGGGCACTTGATTTTGAACTAATGTGTGATGCTAGTGATTATGTTGTTGGTGCAGTACTTGGTCAAAGAAAAGGAAATTTTTTTCATGTTATACATTATGCTAGCAAAGTTCTTAATGAAACACAAATTAATTATGCAACAACTGAAAAAGAATTGCTAGCTATAGTGTATGCATTAGAAAAATTTAGGTCCTATCTAATCAGTTTGAAAGTTTTTATTTACACTGACCATGCATCTATCAAGTACTTGCTCACCAAACCGGACTCCAAACAAAGGCTCATTAGGTGGATCTTGTTGTTGCAAGAGTTTGACCTAGAGATTCGAGATAAGAAGGGGATAGAGAATATGATGGCGGATCACTTGTCAAGGTTGGTTAATGATAAAGTCACTAAGAAAGAAAGTGAAGTTGAGGAATCTTTTCCGGATGAGAAATTATTTATGGTTCAAGAAAGGTTGTGATTTGCGGATATGGCTAATCACAAAGCGACCAGATGGATTCCCGAAGATTTAAGTGGAAATGCAAGAAAAAATATCCTTCGTGATGCTAACTTCTATGTGTGGGATGAGCCATACTTATTCAAAATAGGTGTGGATAACTTGTTGAGAAGATGTGTTACCAAGAAGGAAGTAAAGAGTATCTTGTGGCATTGTCATAATTCACCTTATGGCGGACATTATAATGAACAAAGGACAGCGACAAAAGTTCTTCATTCTAGATTATTTTGGCCTACCTTGTTCAAAGATGCTTACTTGCATGCTTAAATTTGTGACAATGGTAAAAGGAGTGGCGGAATAAGCAAAATAAATGAGATGTCGTTGCAAAATATGTTGGAAGTTGAAGTTCTGGATTGTTGGGGCATTATTTTTTAGGTCCATTTCCACCATCCTTTTCTTGTGAGTACATTTTGGTTGTGATGGGTTAGGTCTCAAAGTGGGTAGAAGCAATGGCGTGTGCGAAAATGGATGGCAAAACCGTAATCAAATTCTTGAAGAAAAACATCTTTTCGCATTTTGGTACACCAAGGGTGTTAATTAGTGATGGAGGTTCTCATATTTTCAATTCTCAACTTGAAAAGGTATTGGAACATTATGATGTGAAGCACAAAGATACAACACCTTACCATCCACAAGCTAATGGTCAAACCAAGGTATCAAATTGTGAAATCAAAAGGATCTTGGAAAAAACTGTTTCGTCTTCAAGGAAAGATTGGTCACAAAAGCTTGATGAGGCATTGTGGGCATATCAGAATGCTTTCAAAGCTCTGATTGGTCTCACACCATTTCAAATGGTTTATGGTGAAATATGTCATTTGTCAGTAGAGTTGGAACATAAAGCCTTTTGGGCTTTGAAGTTGTTAAATTTCGATCCAAAAGTGAGTGGTGAAAAGAGGAAGATACAATTGCACGAGATTGAAGAATTGTGACTTCAAGCCTATGAATCCAACAAAATCTACAACGAGAAGTTGAAAAGCTATCGTGACAAGAAGATTGTCGGCAAAGACTTCAAAGTCGCGCAATTGGTGTTATTGTTCAACTCAAGGTTGAAGTTGTTTATGAGCAATTGAAATCCAAGCGGTCGGGGCCGTTTCAGATTAAAGAGGTGAAGAATTATGGAGCTATTGTTCTTGAAAATCCAGTGACAAATGAAAGTTGGACGCTGAATGGTCAAAGGGCTCAAGGTTTATCTTGGTGGCAAAATCAATCGAAGTACGAAAACCGTTCCATTTTTTGATTTGTGAAGTAACTTTGGACCGTCGAGCTAATCGACGTAAAACAAAGCGCTTGTTGGGAGGCACCCCAACATTATAAGTATCTATTGTTTTATGTTGTTCATAATGTTTAGGTTTTGTCAGAAAAAAATTGGAGGAGAGAATTCTGCTACAGAAGAAAATAATATAGGGCCCAATGGACCTGACCCGGTCCCATTGGCCCAATAGAACTTTGTAAGTGAGGATTAGCGAGAATCTTCCTCATTTAACCATTTCCTCTCATTTTTTAAATAAGGTTCTTCTCTTTCTCTTTGGTTCCACAAACCCTAGACCCCATTGTCAACTTTTGTGAAGCTTTTTTTGTGTTCTCTTGCATTTCCTTATTGTTCATCTTCTTTACAGCTTCAAGAAAGGTTTGCTTTCAAATTTTCTAATTTCTGTTTTTATAGATTTTACGGTTATACTATTTTGCATGTATATAATTGTGTTCTTATGTGAAGTAGAACAATCTTTGTGAATATGTGTTGAGATGTGCAGTAATTTTGACAATTGTTAGTAAGAATTCATGTTTGCTAGTGTAGAAATTTTAGGATTTTTGTGTTAGTTTTAGTATGTAGAGTACCCATCATCCTCTTGTGATGATTCGTTGTCCCCTGTTGTTGTTGTTGTTGTTGTGTTTCTTGGAATGGGTTCTTGAACCCTTGAGGAATTGTGCAAAATTTGTGTCTCTTTCTGATACTCTGCAAAAATTGCAGGCTCGCTAAGCCCACTGTACTAATTTTTGAAATTTTTTCTGCCGCCAATTTGTGAGTTGTAGATTTTGATACTTATTTGGCATGATTAATTGGTATTTAAGAGAGTTTATACATGCCCTATTGATGCTTATTGGATCTTTGTTAGTTGATTTTTTATAGATGTCATCAAGAGCTGACCATGGTAAGAGAGCCCGTCAAGGACTAGGCTTTAGCTCTGGGGCTGGCTCAAGCGCACCTCCACCTCCATTTGACAATGCAAGATTTTTGGGGCACCTTCAAGAGGCCTGGTCTGGAGAGTTGGTTAACCGTCACATTTGGAGTGAGAAAATGTTCAACCTGAAACCAAATGGGTCATATAGGGGTTATTTGGAAATGATGGATAACCGTGGGTGGGGAAGACTGTTGCAACCTCCAGCTCAGATCAACTATAACATTGTGCGTGAATTCTATGCCAATGCTGTATCAATTTAGGGGGAAGGGTATTCCTTTTCCACATATGTAAGATGGAGAGTGGTTTCATTCTCGAGAGATGAAATCAACAACTACCTAGGTAACCCACTCAACCTTCGCCCTGGTGACAAGTGTGATTTTGTGAAGAAGATGAAAAAGGGGGATTGGAACCTAGAGGAAATAGGTAACGCTCTTTCATTCCAAAACAGAAGCTTGAAACTTAACCCTGCAGGTTTTCCAACCAAAATGGAGAGAGATGACATGAATACCGAGGCACAACTTTTCTTGACTCTCTTGCTGTACAACTTGAAACCTAGAAGCTATACCTCATTTCTCCCTGTAGATGTGTCTTGCTTGCTTTATTTCATCATGAATGAGGGCCAAGTGGATATTGCTCAGATTATCTCTCAGAAGATAAAAACCATTGCCTCAAATGGCCATGCTCTTGGTACAAAACCCTTAGCTCAATTGACTTATTTGGGATTAATCATGGGTCTTTATCGTAAATTTGGTATAGAGATCCTGGATATGGTTCACTTTACCATTATGAGCATTGTGGATGATGGATATGTGGCTAAGCACTGAGTTTCGAGACTCGCGGGAGCAAGAGCGCCTCAACTTGAGGCCATGGCTCCTCCAACTGGTCCCACTCGTTATAACGAGCAGATGGCATGTAGATACAACTGGGAATACTTCGATGCTAATCGGAGGTCCCAGTCTTTTATTCATGATTCTTTGTAGATGTTGCACCTCCATCAGTGATATCAGCGGAGGTTCCTTCTTTTCCGACCAAGTAGGAGTATGACGCATTTCGCAACTAGCCTGAAGAGAGGCCATTTTTTAGGGAGGGGGTGGCACCGATGGACCATGATGATGATGGTGATGAGCAGCAGCAGGAGGATGTTGGATGTGATGCGGAGGATGATGAGTGATTTCAGTTGGTTTGATGTTTAGTCATTTATGTTGGTTTATGACTTATGACTTGTTACTTCCTTTATATTATGTTAACTTTGTTACTATGTTGGCCATCCGTTTTAAAGATGAGGATTTTGGTTGTATTAGTATTTTGAGCACCTTTTGGTGTTATGCACTTATATTTTTGTTGTTTTAAAGTAGTGTTTTGTTTTCATAATTTTGCTTATGCGTTTAACTAATCTTTTTTGTGTGTGTTTGTACAAAGAATCTTTGGTTTGTCCGTGTGAATGAATTGTGATGCTCAAAGAAGCAAGTGTGTTTGATATCAAAGTGTGTTGTTGATAAGTGCAAAAATATCGTTATTTTGTGTATATAATTTTTTGCACTTATCGTTACTTTTTGTTAATACCGTTTGAATAATTCCCCGTTTTGTTAGAAATCCGTATACTTTGTGAATAGTTGTATTTTCATATACTTTTATACTGTTTGATAGTTTTTGTGCCTTTCTGTAGGTATTGATGCGTATTTGGAGTACGAGCAATAAAGTGTCGAAGACACAGCTTTAAATGTGTGATTTTGAGCAGCTCGTCAACGGATAAGGCTTAAAACAAATATGAGAAAATTCATCAATTTTGTTGATATTTATTCATTATTAGATAGGAAATTGAATAAGCTTTCTAACGCTTCGAACCGAGCACAAATCAGAGTTACAGTTCTCAAGTTATGCCTAAAATAAGATTTCAAGTTCGGGTGTAGCGCCCTAAGCGGGCTTAGCGCGCGGCGTACGCTCTGGGCGGTTTGGAAAGTCATTAAATAGAAAAAAAATCAGATTTTTTAGGGTTATGCTATGGGGTATTTTTTCCCAAAGTCATCACAACCATTTTTGAGTAGGGAGAGCTTGAAAACATCAATTAGGGGTTGCATCTTGATGATCAGAGGTCGAATTTCTCATTGATTGATGTTGACAAACCAAGAAATATTTGATTCCTTTTCTTCTCTTCTCTTTGTATTTCTCTTTTGTTAAGTTTGTATGTAAATTACTCTAAACCCATGGATGTTTGTTACTCTTTCTACTAGTTGTATAAAGTTTGCTCTACAAATCTTAATCGTTGTTTTTCAGATCTATTTGCTTAATCACTTCGTATTTATGTTGTTATAGAAATATGCTTCTTGAATCTTGATTAAGAGAATACCTGTTAGTTCTAGATTCTAGACATAGGGTTTGGGGTTAACATCCACATAATATCAGAGTTTAATGCTTGTGTTGTTTTATCGGTTGAGACATCATCGAAAGAGCAATATGGTTGAACTCTCGCCGTGATGCAGAAATGGACATTGATGTGAGAGATATGTGGTGATTCTCACGAGTATTGTAAATTGAGTGCGGCGGAGTGATAAATCTAATTTTGTGAGGAGTAGTTTAGATTCAAACCAGATAAGTTATTCTCTATCAAGAATGTATTTATTTTATGTTCATATGTTATATTTTTCGTCTTTACTTAAAACCCATTTAACCCAAACTCAAGAACTAAGAATCCGTCGAACGAAAATTCAGTAGCACTAATCTCTATGGACACGATAATTTCCCGGATAAATATTTCTAAAACTTTTGTTACTTTCCGCTTTACCGCTTCAACTAAATGGCGTCGTTGCCGGAGATTGGTGTTTTTATTGAATTCGCATTGCGATAGTTTCATGTTTTTGAGTTTGGTGAATATCGTATATTTGTGAATTCCCTAATACTTGTATACTTTTGTATAGTGAATTGTATAGATACATGTTTTAATTTTGTTTGGTGGACTTATTAAACAAGTTGAACTCGGATAGTTCTTTAATTTCAAATCTTCACTTTTCAACTTGTTTAGTTAACTTCACCAAACTTTTGTAAAAATCGTGTTTTTTCTTATTGTTACGTGTTTGTTAATACATGTTGTTTACGTAGTGTTGTATATTCTCTTGTTACATAATGTTTGTTCGTGTATGGTTAGGAAACTTTCTTTAAGTTCACGTTGGGGCGAAAGCATTGGCGTGTCGGGGAGGAAGCTACTATCCGAGCACAATAAAGGCGTCGAGCTAACGACGTAAAACAAGCGCTTGTTGGGAGACACCCCAATGGTTGTAAATTTTATTTAATTTTTCTTTAAATGAGTTGTGTAGGTGAGAAGTGGAGAGTGGCTGGGACTGCATTGCTGCTGTACTGGTTTTTGCCCAATAGGTATAGCGCGCTCCGCGCGCTAGTCCGTGCGTAGCGCGCCCTGTAACTTTTGGCAAGTGAACTCTTTTTAATGGTTCACTCGGCTCGCCTTTTTCCCACATACACCAAGGCTTTATATTATAGTATTTTATAGTTTATTTTTTTAATTCTTTTGTTGTTGTTTAGACTCAAATTTTGGCCCGATTACTTGGAGTCGCAATTGGTAATTCTCCGATTGTGATAGATTCAACATGCTAGTTGTGCGGTAATGATTTTTCAAATTTGTACCTAGCAAGGTACTCAATTCTCGCTTTCTATAGCATAACGTGTTTAGGAGACTTTTCATTTGTACAAATTTCATATTACTCGTTCTTTTTGCATAACTTGCGCATGAATTGAATCACAATTAGTTTTCCCTTTTTACCATAAAAGTGAGGTGGCTTTCCATTGTGTATATATGCGAGAAACCGACATTTCTTATTTTAATTGGATATTATTATGTTTAATCTTTCGTTTGTATTGATTTTGTGAATGCACGAAAGTGATCAGGGCAGTTGTTTGATTTTGAGCACAACTACCATAGCCAAATGTCAATTCACCTTGTGAGTGTGTGACCATTAGTAACCCCTTTTGAGCCTTTTTGTCAACATCCATATTGTTTTTTCTTAATGCTTTTCTATGAGCGTTTGGTTCTCAATTGTGTATGGATGTTTGATTCTTTGTTTTCTTGAACCCTCAACTATGATTTATAGTTTGAATTTTTGTCTTGCCTTAAAAAGTAGGGAGTATTCATATTATGACGATGGTTGTATTCAAATTGGGGAGAGGATGTTTACCTACTTATGTTTTGATTGGTATGAGGTTGTGAAAAGAAAAGAAAAAGAAAAAAATGTGAAAAAGAAAGAAAAAAGAGAAAAAATTTGAAATAGAAAATAACAAAAAGAGTATGAATAAGAGTGTGCTAATAAATATTGTGTTTGGTGTGAAACGTTTGGTTAAGGAAGAAAGTTTTAATTTAAATTTTATTGTTTGAAATTTTGGGGAAGTAATTACTCCCTTAGGTTTAGGAAATTTTTTGTTTCAATTAGCTTTAGGACTTATCACTTGTTTGTTAACTGAGCTGCATTACAACCTTGAAAGCCCTTGTGGTTCGTGTCGTTGCATTTTCAATACTATTTTTGGAAGAATGCATAATTTTGTCTATTGTTTGCAAGATTGTTGGGTGTGTGTCAAAGTCCTCACCTTTCGGTGTTTTTCATCTACCGATGAGTTTTTGCTAGGCGTGATTTGTGATTGAGCATGTTTTGTTTAGAATGTTTTGTATGATTTTTGTACTTAGGATTCATTTCATTTTCACATGTCATTGTAGGATTGTGGTAAGTTTTTACTTTGTTTGTTTGTTTTTGTTTGAAGCGTGCAATTGTTTAGTTTTTCTAAACTTTGTTGATTCTTGATTATATGGATTTTTATCTTTGATTCTTTGAGTGTATGACCTTGTTTGAGGAAAAACAGGTTTAAGTTGGGGAGAGTTTGATAAGTGCAAAAATTATCATTATTTAGTGTATATTATCTGTTGCACTTATCAATAATTTTTGTTAATACCGTTTAAATAATTCCTCCTTTTGTTTGTAAATCCGTATACTTTGTGAATAGTTGTATTTTCATATACTTTTATACTGTTTGATAATTTTTGTGTCTTTTTATATGTATTGATGCGTATTTGGAGCACGGGCAATAAAGTGTCTTCGACACGGCTTCAAACGCGTGATTTTGAGCAACTCGTCAACGGATAAAGCTCAAAACAAATATGATAAAATTCATTATTATATAGGAAATTGAATAAGCTTTTCAACGCTTCGAATCGGGCGCAAATCGGAGTTATGGTTCTCAAGTTATGCCCAAAATAAGATTTCAAGTTCTGGTGTAGCGCGCGACGCGCGCTCTAGGCGGTTTGGAAAGTCATTAAATAGAAAAAAATCATATTTTTTAGGGTCATGCTTTGGGGTATTTGTTCCCAAAGTCATCACAACCATTTTTGAGTAGGGAGAGCTTGAAAACATGAATTGGGGGTTGCATCTTGATGATCGGAGGTTGAATTTCTCATCGATTGGTGTTGATACACCAAGAAATGTTTGGTTCCTCTTCTTCTCTTCTCTTTGTATTTCTCTTTTGTTGAATTTGTATGTAAATTACTCTAAACCCATGGATGTTTATTACTCTTTCTACTAGTTGTATAAAATTTGCTTTACAAATCTTAATCGGTATTTTTCAAATCTTTTTGCTTAATTGCTTCGGATTTATGTTGTTATAGAAATATGCTTCTTGAATCTTGATTAGGAGAATACCTATTAGTTATAGATTCTAGACATAGGGTTTGGGGTTAACATCCACATTATATCGTAGTTTAATGCTTCTGTGTTATTCTATCGGTTGAGACATCATCGAAAGAGCAATATGGTTGAACTAACGTCTGTGTTGCAGAAATGGACATTGATGTGAGAGATATGTGGTGATTCTGACGAGTATTGTAAATTGAGTGCGGCGGAGTGATAAATTTAAGTTTGTGAGGAGTAGTTTAGATTCAAACCAGATAAGTTATTCTCTATCAAGAATGTATTTATTTTATGTTCATATGTTATATTTTCCATTTTTACTTAAAACTCATTTAATCCAAACTCAAGAACTAAGAATCCATCGAACGGCAATTCATTAGCCTTAATCTCTGTGGACACGATAATTTCCCAGATAAATATTTCCAAAACTTTTATTGCTTGTCGCTTTACCGCTTCAACAGTTGTCAACACCAAATTTGGCTGGTGATGATATGAGTTTTGCTGTGATGCTTGCAAAAAGGTACGTTGTTAATTGCTTTGTAGAATGCTAACATGCTTATGAAATTTGTTCTTTACGCTAAAATCATTTCATGTATGCATTTTGTAAATCATGTTCATATTTGAATCAAGTTAGGACAAAACCACATATGTGATTGACCTTTATTGTTCACTAAATAGAGATGTTTTCTAGCAATCGGTATATAACTCATGTGATTCATGCTTAATCTTGCTTACTTTTGAATTTATGGAAACTTAGAAGTGATCAAGGCACATTTTTGTGATATGAGAAAAACCACCAATTCCAAAAGGGCTTTAAGTTACCTTGTGGGTGTGTGCGAATTTGCTAACCCTTTTGAGCCGAAATTTTTTGTGGATGAATCATTCACTAGTACAACAAATTATTAAGAATACCACTTAGTGATTGTGTTGTTCAAAAATAATGCATGAATGATTCATTTTCAAATTTTCTTGTTGTAAACATTTTACCCTTATTGATATTTAGCCTTGTTTGAAGAAAAAGAAAAGGATGCATTGTGAGAAAAAAAGTACAAAAATAAAAAGAAAAATAAATTGTGTGTAATTGAAGGACAAATAATAAAAGGATGCATATTGAGAAAGAGATCAAAGGATGGAAAGAGTAAGGATTGCACAAGTGTGAAAGTTGTTTCATAATTGAAATGTTCTTCATAATTTTTACCCTTTTTGTTTCAATGGCCTTACACACACACACACACACATATATATATATATATATATATATATATATATATATATATATATATATATATATATATATATATATATATATATATATTGAAAATTCTAGTAACTCATGCTGGATGTCGTTCCGGATGTTATGACATCCACAATTACACAGCACAAAATGTTAAAACAGAAACGCATAAAAACAATAAATAACACACAGAATTGTTTACCCAGTTCGGTTCAACAACCTACTCTGAGGGCTACCAAGCCAGGGAGGGAATCCAATATAAGCAGAATTAATTCGGAGTTAAACTCCCGCATTTACAACTCCTCACTTAAAACCTACCCAATGTAATTCCAATCTATTCTTAGACCTGAGTATCTCCACCCACTCCCCCTCAATCGCAGCAGTGATTACAAATAAACATTAAACAAATTCAGAGAGAAGACACACTTCAAAAATACACCTTGATCTGCTTAAAAGCTTCAATTAAGAGACACAAACTCATGCTTAAAATCTTAGAGTGACAATTAACAAACACAACCTATTCCAATACAATCATCAAAAGATAATTGCTTGGAGTACAAGAGACAGCTACAGAACTACGGTTCTTCACAATTAACAATTCTCTCTCTCTCTCTCTCTCTCTCTCTCTCTCTCTCTCTCTCTCTCTCTCTCTCTCTCTCTCTCTCTCTCTCTCTCTCTCTCTCTCTCTCTGTGTGTGTTCCAAATTAGGATTGCAGTCTTCTTATATGCAGATCTTGGGCCTTGGGCTTTTTTAGAAACAAATTAGGGTTAACCAAGTTAACCTAATTTACACGCCATCTGGTTGTTACAGAATGTGCTGTCAGCAAAATCTTCTAGACAAAATATTCAGCACACAATAAAAGGTTTCCTAAATTGTAGATTGAGAGAAACACTTGCAGCAGAAACAAAACAACCAAACACAATCAGAGCTAATACAGTACAGACAACATACACCACCAGTATGCACACAATGCTCACATAGCTAAACCAACCACACAACAAGAGCAGCACAAGCACAAACAGATCAACATTAAATAAGCACATCAGAATTGTTGATCACACAAACACCACATACTTGTTGTTCTGGGGTGACATTACTGTCATACCCTAATTTTGACCCCCCTGAGATGTCACACCTCCAAACATCTCATCAAACTCATGATAGGTACTCAGAGCAGTCACTTGTTTATCTGGCACTCAATCGAGGGTGCTCAAAGACAAAGGAGTTCAGGTAAAGGATCAATCAATGAGAGAATAACCTCTAAAACAATCACAAGACTCAAAAGACTTATTCATTCACCTATGGTTGATTAGGCACCAGTCATCAAGACTCAAGTTTGCTCAGACCACCAGACTAGAGTTTTGAGCCTATCAAAGACTGAAATTAGGGATCACATTTGGGAGCCCCTAAGGAACTTCAGGACATCAATCCAATGGTTCAATCATCTTCAAATGATGCATATGACAATTTCCATTAGGCATTGTACTTCAATTCAAGTTCTACAGTCATCAATTTCATCTGGTCGACAATTAGGGTTTTTGACCTAATTTACCTAGACAGTTGACTTTTAATCAGGACATGAATCCAAAACTCAAAACATGGCTCAAGAACTTATATTACCTCAATATAATCCATTCATATCACCCATTTGAGGAGGAGAGTTTGATTCAACACAAAAACCCAAGATTTTACCTCATCTGTAAAAAGTCAACTGTACAAGATCACCTTTGACTTTTGAGATTTTTAGCCAAACCTTGACTTTTAAAGATCAATATCATCAATATATGATTATTGAAGTCATTTGACCAAGAGAAATCAAGAAAATCAATCAAGAATCAAAAAGTTAAAGATTGACTTTTCATACTTAGAAATTTTTCTAAGTATTTAAAGGTCTTTTTTTCAAAACTTTCGAAGGAAATATCTCAAAATTTCAAGTACAAACTGAAAAAAACTTCCAACATCAAAGTTGTAGATTTTGATCCAATGAACAACTTTGTCACATATGATTTTTTGGCTAGAAAGCAACCATTGAAGAGATATGGAGATTCAAAGTTGTTGCCTTCATAAGACTAGCAAAAAACCCTAGTTTTCTTCAAACTTCAAGCCCATTTTTCACAAATTTCCCAATTGATTTTGAAGAAACTCCAAACTAATGAATTGAAGTACATGTCAAGGGCTTTCCAAATTATGTTCAACCTTCTCCAAATTCATTTTGAGCTAAGAGATATGATGGATCAAAATTAGGCATTTGAAGTGAAATTATCGGTCATGCCTAAGTTTGAAATTTGCAATTTTATGCAAGTGCTTGCACTAATTGGTGCCTCTAAACCTCAGAAACATTATAAGGGATATGAGAGGATCAAATGCATCATTGCAAAGAGATTGAAGAATATTCAAAAATTTAATGTCATGTGATTAAGTAATCATTACAAAATGGAATATTGGTGAATCATCAAGGAATCTTCTCCTAAGCCAATTAGAAGCT
Organism: Vicia villosa; assembly: GCF_029867415.1. Taxonomy (NCBI): domain Eukaryota; kingdom Viridiplantae; phylum Streptophyta; class Magnoliopsida; order Fabales; family Fabaceae; genus Vicia; species Vicia villosa. The sequence goes on along the minus strand of NC_081186.1, from coordinate 127,465,168 downwards.
ATTCTGCAACAGAATTGTTCCCTAGGATCATACAAGATCAATGGTTGGGGAGCTAGCTCTAAAATCCATCATTGCATATGTGATATTTTCAAAAATTTCTTCATAGCTAAGAAACTAAGTTAACTTCACTAAGCAAGCTTACTCTATCCAAATGCTCTGAACCTTTTGCCTATAAATAGAAGAGCCTTCCTCAGTATTAAAGACACCAAAGCAACTCTAATTCTTGCTTTCTCCTTCTCTCCCTCTTGCTTATAGTTTTCAAGAGTTCTTTGGCAAGAAGAATTGTTTTCTTCAAACCAGAGCTTTTCTTTTGAAAGTAAGCTTTCTAACATCTCAAGGAGGTTCATTAAAGGTGATCCAAGCACCTGGATCACTTCTGTAAGTGCAAGAACACCATAGTCACTTACACTTTGGAGCTCGAGCAGTTGGAGGTCTGTAGAACAAGTTAGAGGGTGTCAAGCAAGTCTAAGCATTCAGACACATTCCTTAGGGTGTAGTGAAGCTATCCAGATGGTCGCAGCTCATCTGTAAGTGCATAATCACCATCTTCCATTTCTACTTGAAGCTCAAACAAGAGGGGTCGAGTAGATTAATCCAGAGGTATTCAAAGCAATTTAAGTGCCCAGATAGCATCAACAAGGTCCCAGGAAGCTTTTGCAATCATTCATTCAAACCCAGAAGCTCTCCACTATCACCACGACCTTCAGCTTCAGAGGTAAGTTTCTGAACTCCACCTCTTTAATTTGTGCACTCTTTTCGTTAAAACTCGATACCATTTCATTCAGCATCATCAGAGGATTAAAAGCCCTCTATCATCAGTCATTTAATCTTTAGCATAGTCATTTAATTTTATTTTCAATTTTTAGGGTTCTTCATGTATTTTAGATAATTCAGTAGATGTAGTTAATATAAATCTATATTAGTTACATATTTAGAATCGTGAGTGAATTTAGAACAAGTTATATGTTTACACCTTGGCCATTGGTTAAGAATTAAGAGATTTGGAAATTCAAAATCCATGAGCTGGAGGTTGAAGACGAAGATGGAGGTTGGCGCACCATTTTCAAACATCTCTGAAAAAGTTTAAAATATATTTAACACAAGGTATTCCTATAACAAATACATCTTTATAGCCCAGTGGTAAAGAGAGTTTGTGTGTTGCGCGTGCCCAAGGTCTGGGGTTCGAATCCCCCTCGCCCCAGACCTTTTGATTTTATTTGTTTTTCTTTGCGCCATACACTTGATAACCCATATATTGCCTTGAAACCATTACTTTGTTACCAAGCGCGCGTTGGCCCAGTGGTGTTATTTTGAGCTGGTGACTTAGAGGGCGTGTGTTCAAACCTTGGAGGAGACAAACCTTTTTTTAACACCTATTTTCTTTCATTTTCTTCACAAACTTCACAAAATTAATTCACCTATCAAATTAAATCATTTTCACTTCATTTTTCACACACTTGTCATTTAATATATCTATTTTGTGAATAATCAAAAAAATCATAAAAATATTATTTATTTCATGTGTTTTTATTAGGTTTAAAATGGTGTGTTTGTAAGTATTTTTTTTAAATACTTTAAATATACATTTTCATTTGTTTTTACCTAACTATTTTGTCAATAATTTTAGGATAAAACCCTAATCATTTAGGTCTTAATTAGGTATAGATTTTGTCTTTACCTTGATTAAGTTGACTTTTGTCAATTTTCAAAACTGTTTTCAATCTCCGATTAAACAGACGATTAAGGTTTTCAAACAACAAAACCTTGTATCATTTCAATCATTCAACTGTTTTTTTTACAGTAAAACATTTCTTTGGGCCTCTAATAGAGTGTAAGACCCAACACCTTTTTCTTTTCATAGTTTGTTTTCAAAAAACTGTATTTACAAAATCTTCTTTCTGTTTTCAAAACTTTCTTCTGGTATTTGAAGGGCATTATTCTCGGTGAAACTCTTCAGATACCTATGTGACCTATCTCCATACTCACTTCTTCTGTTTTCAAAACCCTTTAACTGTTTATAACAACTATTCAACTGTTATCAATAAACAATCAAATTGCTGGTAAGGCTTTGTACATACTGTAGCAACCTGCCCTAAAAATTAAAGTTATTTAGAGTCGCCACCTATTCTACCAAGGCGAATAGGAAACCTCGCGCAGTTAAGAGATCAGGGTAAGATACTATATTCAGGTCGAGGGAAGGTGTTAGGCACACTCAACCCTTTCCTATGGTTTGCATTATAAAGTCAAGGTTTATGGCTAAACATAAAGAAAGGTAACAGAAAGTTAATAGGGTTAAAGGCAAGATTATTAATATTAAAGGTTTGCAATTCAAAGAAATAAAAATCGGGACAAAATGAGATTTATGGGAGAGGGGACTCGCCTTGTTGCCAAGTGCCTACGTACCTCCTTATGGAGGATCAGAGTCTACGTAGTTCGGGGAAGGGTTGTACGCCATAGGATTTGAATTTGATCTGATATGGTTGAAAGTTGCTTCAAAGGCTTTTGAAATAGCCTATGATAAGTTAGGAATTTGAAAAGGGTTTTTTGGGAAGTGTTTTAGGCTTTGGGCGTACAACCCTGAGTTTAGTTTGTACTATTAACCGCAATGATCGATGGATTCGATCATCGTAGTTAAAAGATTAGTAGTTGTATCGTTACCAATTTTAATTGATGGATTCAATTATCACTGATAACGAATAAAAGTATTTTTTAGGAAACTTAGTAATTTAATTTGTATCATTATCCTCGTAATCGATTGATCCGATTAAAAATAATAATGATTAAAGGTGAGGAAAATAGGCTAATCATCGCAACCAATAAAAATTGTTGACACCCTTTAGCCAAATAATATGTATTTGAATTATGTTAATTTAATTGATAATTAAATGATCGATTATTACCCATCGCAACCGATTAATACGGTAGAAACGAATAATAAATTAAATCCTAAGATTTTGGCTAAAAACACTAATGGGATTGGACAAACCCTAATGCGTTGATAACCTTTTCTAGGGTTGTTGTGATTTATGATTAAAGTTGATTTAAAATTAATTAAATCGAATTAATCAAAAAAATAATCGGGAAAGTAATCCTAAAGAATTATGATTCTAATCTTAATTTATCCTAACCCTAATTCTAATTAAATTATATATACATATACTAAAAAATATATTAAGATGATTAAATACTTATGTAAATAAAATATAATAAAAAAACAAAATAAAGGAAACCTGGGCTGAGATTGTGCGTAGTAGCCTTTGAGACTCCATGGTGGACCTTCAGCCTTGAGTGCGTTAGATTTGGATTGTAGGGGATCTGATGGCTAATAGCTGAGGGTATATCATGCGCATATTGCTTGCTTGGAGCGTTGAATCTCATGGAAAATTCTCATAAAATATAAAGTGACGGTCCAGGGATTCGAACCCAGGACATGTTGGTTCCTGGTACTCTCACCTTGCCATATGTGCCAATTGCTTTTGTTGCCAAAACGATGCACCAACAACAATATATAATAAAACTGAATTTAAAATATATATTAATTGAAAACCTGATTTCCACGCGTGGGTCCCCTGAGTATTCTGAGTAGCCAATCTCACGCAGAGAGAAATTTGGAGTTGCTGACCGACCAACCAAATCACTCCACACGTGGTTAAACCTTCAAAGTTACTATTCATTGTCTTCCTCAAAAGCTTAGCTACGAAATCCATACAGTTTTGCTACGATTCCTGTTACGTGTTTTTGTAGCGAATTTCCTGAAAAATTAAAGCTCGGATTAAAGTGTTATACGAATAGAAACAGCGCCCAGATTTACTAAACACAGCCTTGCGAATTCAAAGGCGCCGTTGGTTTTGGCTGAAACGGAGTGTAACATGTATTTCGAACCCTCTCCCTGCTTGAGCCCTAACAATGGTGTCTTTTAATCTTGACGTCAAAACTCAAAAGCAAGGGTTCAAAACTCTATTAAACATGATAATTAACATATATTGATGCATTAATCAAATTGGAAACACATAAATGGCGAGTTTCGATTCAAACAACATTGCAAACCGTGGTGACTTGTAGGTATTGATCTGGACGTCTTCAGGCTCGAGTGATGAATGGGATCAGTTGCTGGACGTTGCAGGAGGATAAGTGAATGCTTAGGAACACTTGAAAACACCTAGAGGACCTCCTATGGCCGTGCCCTAAAATTGTGTTTTTTTTTAGTTTTAGAATAGGGTTTTGGATCAATTTTTCGTCCCCTAGGGCTTCAGTCTTCTTATGTATATATAGGGCATCAAATTAGGTCAACCAAATTTGGAGAAAGCTCATGTATTTTTAATGATTGAGATTGATATATTTTCCATTGAATTTTGATTGGAAACTTGCTAAATTAGTATCAAATCTCACTCATCCTCTCATGAACGAAATTAGAATATATATTTGATATATTAGATCATTGAAACTAATTAAAAAACAATCTTTTGATTTAATCTAATTATCTTAGGTTTTATTTAACTTATTTAATATTTAAATGAATAAATATTCAAATAAATAAAATAAATGTCATAAAAATGAGATAATAGATTTTTAAGTCTTTCCATTATCCATGAATATGTTTTAGATCCAAAAATTTGGCCCATTGGTTTGAAAGATCAAGTTTCTTCACTTTTGTACTTCATGCATTTCCTTAATTTTGCCCAACTTGCAACTATCATAACTCCTTCAATTTTTATGATATGGAAGTGTTATAAGACCCTTTGGAAAGCTAAAAGAGTCCTCTAAATGATGCCTTTGGTTTCATCTTGATTGGAGTTTCCATGCTCAAGTTATAAACTTTGACCTAAAAGGTATATTTCATTGACTTTTTGGAGGACCTATAATCTCTTGGACCATATCTCTTGAATGAAGCATTTCTGGCCTTGGCTTGTGAGAGACAAAGTTGTAGAGAATCCAATTTCCTTCCAAATGGGCTTTGAGTGGGGAATTTTTGATGTTCCATGTGAAAGTTATGGCCAGTCAAAGTTGAGTTGACTTTCTCCTAAAGAAACCCTAATTTGAACCTTTTTGCATTTGTTCATTTCTGAGTTTCTATTGATAGATCATGATCAACCTTTGATCAAATGATGGATATAACCTCACATACTTGATATTGACCAAAAATCTTGAAGTTTGACTGTACTTTAACTATAGTTGACTTTTAGGTCAACATAGTCGATTATTGATCATCTGAGCCTTTGAATGGGAAAGCCTTGGGATTGAAGTTTGATAATTGACATGGATATACTTTGATATATTTGAGGCACCTTGAGATCCATTTGAGGTCTTGAATATTCACAATCCTTTGATAAAGTGAAAACCCTAGTTTTGGAGATCTTTGATTAGGAGAGAGTGACCTGAATAAGCCTTTGAAACTTGAGCCATTGAAGATGCATAGAGGAACCTTTGATTGAATATTAGAGGGCAAATTTTGGGGTATGACAGCTGCCCCTGTTCAATCTTCTTAAACCTGAAGAGTCAGATAGGCACGTCTGCCTATCGTGATCTAAAGGTAGAAGACGATTGAACACTGAGAATGCCCTGAAATTTGCATTTGTTGGGGAGAAGTTCTGTGGGAGATGGGCTTAAAGATGCCACCCAAGGTAAATACTATTTTCCAGAATGCGAAGTAAATACTTTCTGGAAGGAACAAGATGCTTTGATTGTAGCATAGCCTAAAAAGGCAACCTGAATCTTATGCAATGTTATGATGCATGCGATGTATGATGCGATGAGCTTCTCAAAATAAATGAGAACGATGTATGTATATGCGTTATGTATGCATGAGGTATGTTAATTGAATGATGCATGATTGTTAGTTATGTTAGTTGAAGTTAGTAACTTCGGAAAAGAAAAATAGAACCTTGTTTGTTATTGTTGAAATTCTGAAGAAGATCACTGCTGAGGGACTAACGTGATAAACCCAATTGAAGGACTGTTTGAGAAACAGGGAAAATAAACCCCTATTTGCAAAGAGACGTAACTTTATATCACTGCCAAGGGACTAACGTGATGCTAATCAGCGAGATGATTTGAAGGATATCACTGCCAAGGGACTAACGTGATATGACATAACTTATTGCTGCTCAGGGATTAACGCAATAAGTCATGGTTGGGATTGAAATTGAAATTGAAATTGAAATGAATCTTGGTTACTGCCAAGGGACTAACGTACCAAAGAACTCGGTGCCATATCACTGCCAAGGGACTAACGTGATAAGACGTAACGCAATAGGTCACGATTTGGATTGAAATTGAAATTGAAATTGAAATGAGTCTTGGTTACTGCCAAGGGACTAACGTACTAAAGAACTCGGTGCCATATCACCGCCAAGGGACTAGCGTGATAAGACGTAACGCAATAGGTCACGATTTGGATTGAAATTGAAAATTGAAATTGAAATGAGTCTTGGTTACTGCCAAGGGACTAACGTACCAAAGAACTCGGTGCCATATCACCGCCAAGGGACTAGCGTGATAAGACGTAACGCAATAGATTGCGATTTGGATTGAAATTGAAAATTGAAATTGAAATGAGTCTTGGTTACTGCCAAGGGACTAACGTACTAAAGAACTCGGTGCCATATCACCGCCAAGGGACTAGCGTGATAAGACGTAACGCAATAGGTCACGATTTGGATTGAAATTGAAAATTGAAATTGAAATGAGTCTTGGTTACTGCCAAGGGACTAACGTACCAAAGAACTCGGTGCCATATCACCGCCAAGGGACTAGCGTGATAAGACGTAACGCAATAGGTCACGATTTGGATTGAAATTGAAAATTGAAATGAGTCTTGGTTACTGCCAAGGGACTAACGTTCCAAAGAACTCGGTGCCATATCACCGCCAAGGGACTAGCGTGATAAGACGTAACGCAATAGGTCACGATTTGGATTGAAATTGAAAATTGAAATTGAAATGAGTCTTGGTTACAGCCAAGGGACTAACGTACCAAAGAACTCGGTGCCATACCACTGCCAAGGGACTAACGTGATAAGACGTAACGCAATAGGTCACGATTTGGATTGAAATTGAAATTTGAAATTAAAATGAGTCTTGGTTACTGCCAAGGGACTAACGTACCAAAGAACTCGGTGCCATATCACCGCCAAGGGACTAGCGTGATAAGACGTAACGCAATAGGTCACGATTTAGATTGAAATTGTAAATCGAAATTGAAATGAGTCTTGGTTACAGCCAAAGGACTAACGTACCAAAGAACTCAGTGCCATATCACTGCCAAGGGACTAACGTGATAAGACGTAACGCAATAGGTCACGATTTGGATTGAAATTGAAATTTGAAATTGAAATGGGATTTGAAATAGGATTGAAATAGGATTGGAATAGGATTTGAAATAGGATTGGAATAGGATTGAAATAGGATTGGAATAGGATTTGAAATAGGATTGAAATAGGATTGGAATAGGATTTGAAATAGGATTGGGATATTAGGAGTTGGGAAACAAGTTTTTTTTTTTTGGTAAAGACCACTTCCTTGTCATCAGTTTTGGGAATAGGAGTTGGGAAACAAGTCACTTGTTTGGAGACTCACGACTCGAGGGTCGGAGAAAATAGCATGTTAAATGTTTTACGACTCGCGGGTCAGAGAAAATAGCTCGTCAAATGTTTTACACCCGTGGGTCGGAGAAAATAACATGTCAAATGTTTTACGACTCGTGGGTCGAAAAACACACCTATCACAACACGAAGGGTTAGAAACTCACGACACGTGGGTCGGAAAACACACATATCACAACACGAGGGTTGGAAACCCACGACACGTGGGTCGGAAGACACACTTATCACAACACGAGGGTTGGAACTGGGCTTTTTTTGTAGTACGAGAATGCGCTAGATGATATGTATATGCTAATGCTAATTGTAGCAACCTGCCTAAAGATTAAGATTTAGAGTCGCCACCTATTCTACCAAGGCAAATAGGAAACCTTTAATGGTTAAGATATTTAGGGTAAGATACTATATTCGGGTTAAGGGAAGGTGTTAGGCACCCAAAACCCTTTCCTAAAGGTTAACATTGCAAAGATGAAGGTTATGGCAAAAACATAGAGAAAGGCAACAGATAGTTAATAGGGTTAAAGGCTTAATTATTGACATGATTAAGATTTGGAGGAGGGGGACTCGCCTTGTTGCCAAGTGCCTACGTATCTCCTTAGGGAGAATCAGAGTCAACGTAGTTCGGGGAAGGGTTGTACGCCCTTAGAGTTGAAATTTGATTTGAGATGGTTTGAAGGCTTTTGAATGGCCTATCGTAGTTTTGGATAGGGATGAAAATCCGTAGTTTGATATTGTAGTTTGAAAGGTTTGAGAAGTGTTTTAGGATATGGGCGTACAACCCTGATTTTAGTATGCACTATTAACCGCGATAATCGATTGATTCAATTACCATAATTAACAGATTTGAAGTTGTATCGTTACCAATTTTAATCAATTGATTTGATTATCACTAATAACGAATAATAGTATTTTTTTATAATTTTTAATAATTAGTTTGCATCGTTACCCCTCATAATCGATTGATTCGATTAAAAAGAACAACAAATTAGAATGGGAAAAATAGAAAGATTAATCAACGCGAATAATAAGATAATCGCAACCATTTAATCGAATAGAATTTAATAATGTTTTAATTAAATAACATTTTAATTAAAATTATTATTGCCCATAGCGATTAATCGATTTAATCGGAACGAATAACAAATTGACATTTTAATATTATTATCATGTACTAATTTATTTATAAAAATAATTATTAATACATAAATAAATATATTAAAAGAGATTAATTAAAACAAATAATTAATTAAAATTATTTTAATTTATTAGGATTAGGATTCAGTGTGACTGGATAGAAGGCTCATGTTATAGGGATTAAATCTAGGCTGTTAGATCTAGCTTGGTGGAGGATTGAATGTTTCAGATTTGAAGGTGTATGGTGATACCTAAGGCTCAGGCGCATGTGATCATGAAGCGTGGTTATTCAATAAAAAATAATGTGAGAGACGGGGTTCGAACCCACGCCCTCTCCCTTGATAACACTTACCCTTGCCAAACCAACCAAATTCCATGCGCGTTAAGAAAACAGGCTCATCACAATATTTAAAAAACATAAGAAGACACATTAAAATGCGCGCGAGATTTCATACCGGCCAATGGCGTAACTCCACGCCATCATCTTCCTCCCCCAGACCTGAATTTCTCTGCAAAATCAGCTACGGTTTTGCTACAATTCCGTTCGTAGCCAACAAGCCTGGAAAATAGCGAACTGCACCTGAACACATATAAATCTGGCGCACCCATCTTATTCCCTTTATTTTCACCATGCGAATTCAATAATACCACTAATTAATCCTAATTTAACTCCTAACGGAAAGCCCCAATTGCACGCCCTCAAGAACCCTAACGGCCTTCCATGGTGAACCACCTTGAACCCGCCCAGAAATTCAATTAACTTTCAAGAAACGTTCATAACAATCACATGATGCATAACATACAATTAAAACGACATAAACATGCTCACATCGTGCCAATCGATTCAAGTTTCAGAATGACTTACTTTGACAAATCGGAGACAATTCTGGGGTTGTTGATGCTATGCTAGTATCCAGACACGTTCCAAATCCTCCAGTGAACCTTTTGAAACCTTCATTTCTTGTTGAGCTTTTATCTTGATCATATCCCCTTTGACAAAAAATTGCTTTTGAAGGATGCTTGAAAATGACCTGTAATCTTTTGCTTTGTACCTCTCAAATGAAGCATTTCTAGCCTTGGCTTGTGAGACACAAAGTTGTAGAGAATCCAATTTCCTTCCACATAGGCTTTGAGTGGGGAATTTTTTATGTTCCATGTGAAAGTTATGCCCAGTCAAAGTTGGGTTGACTTTCTCCTAAGAAACCCTAATTTGAACCTTTTTGTATTTGTTCATCTCTGAGTTTCTATTAATATAATCATGATCATTCTTTGATCAAATGATGGTTATGCACCTCTATACTTGATGTTTGACCAATGATCATAGGTTTGAATCATGCTTTGATTGTAGTTGGCCTTTAGGATTGGATCAGTTGACTGTGGATCTTGGGATTATTTGAGCAAAGCTTTGGAATTGAATCTTGAACTTTGAATCATTGTAAATGGAATACGGAAGGAAAATTTTGGGGTATGACAGCTGCCCCTATTCAATCTTCTTGAACCTGAAGAGGTAGAAGATGATTGGACACTGAAATGCCGTGAAATTTGCTTGCGTAGGGAAGGAGTTCTGTGGGAGATGGGCTTATAGATGCCACCTATTTTTTTTTTGACAAGATGCTTGTCCAGAGCATATGCTCTTCATACCAGGATCATATTGACCGTATCTGAAGAGAGAGGAAGTAATGTCTTACATAAGACCACCTGGAGAGATTCCTGAATAGGGTGTATCGAAGGTTGATGCGAAGAAGCTTAGGCTTTGAACAATGCTTAGGAAGAATGTCTTGGAGAAGAATAACTGAGGAGTTCTTTTAAAAGAACTAAGTGTGTCTTAGAAAAGATTGGATAAGCATTTTAAGAAGGCTACCTATAAAGGCATGATATGTCTTAAATAAGACTCACCTAGAAAGGCTCCTAAAAAGATATGAAACGTCTTAAACAGGACTCACCTGGAAAGGCTCTTAGATAGGATACGGGATATATTAAGCAAGGCTTACCTAGAGAGGTTCCTATAAAGGGAATGATACGTTTTAAACAAAACTATCTAGAAAGATTCCTATAAAGGGAACGATGTGTTTTAAACAAAACTATCTAGAAAGATTCCTATAAAGGGCATGATACGTTTTAAACAAAATTACCTATAACGGTTCCTATAAAGGATATGGCATGTTTTAAACAAAACTACCTATAAAGATTCCTATAAAAGACACGATATGTTTTAAACAAAACTACCTCGAAAGGTTCCTATAAAGGTCGTGAGACGTTTTAAACAAAACTACCTAGAAAGGTTACTATAAAGGCTATGAAATATTTTAAACAAAACTACCTAGAAAGGTTCCTATAAAGGTCGTGGAATGTTTTAAACAAAACTACCTAGAAAAGGTCAGGATATGTCTTACACAAGACTGCTTGGAAAGGTTAGGATAATTGTCTTGGACAAGACTACCTGGAGAGGTAAGAAATTCTTTGATTGCTTCTGGATTGTCTTTGAAGAAAGACTTGGAATGAGGTATTAGAATTGTATCTGTTAAGATTGAATCGTTGATACGATCGTATTTGCGCTGTAATTGGATGATAACATCTTTTTTATTATGAAGTGACCTGAAAAGGCAGCGTTAGTTTTATGCAATGTCATGATGCATGTGTCATGTAATGAGGTTCTCAAAATAAATGAGAATTATGCATATATGCCGATCTCACACTGCGGGACGTAAATAGTACAGGCGCGGGAAGATCAATCACGCAACAATGCTCCTTGTGTGATACTAGTGTGACTTCCCGGATATCAGAAATTTTGAGACATGCCCCTTTATCTGAAGGAGGGACCTTTAGAGAGAACTCGAGTTTCACCATGTTTTGCCTGATATGCATTTCCCCAGTGTTTGAATTCTTGAAAGATATGCCCCTAGTTCATAGGGTCCTTGCTTGTAAGTATTGATTTGAATGTGAAGCAGATGCTTTTCAGAGTGAGTCATGCGTTTCGGTCGCATCCGACGGACAGTGATTTGCTGAGTACTCCGAATTAGGTGGTGTCTTCCATAAGATTACCCGAAGAGGTCCTTGGAAAGAATGGGAAATTGTCTTAAACAAGATTGCGCTTTAAACAAAGCTCAAAGGGATGTGTTTGTGCAGAGGGTCAAAATATTCCTATAGAGGATAAAGACTGTTTTAAGGAGTGTGGGGTTTTAAACAAAACTTAGGAAAAACATCTTGAAGAAGATCACCCTAGAAATAATGGAGAACTGTCTTAGAGAAGACTCTGTACTTTAAACAAAGTTTGACAAGGTTCTTGGAAGCATAAGAGAAGTTTGAATATGTCTTAAAAGACTAACTGGAAAAAGTTAAGAGATGTCTTACAGAAGACTACCTAGAAAAGGTTCTTGGAAATGAATATGTCTTAGAGAAGACTGTCTGAAAGGGTTTGAAAATAGAAAGGATAAGAAGGTGGGTCTTTAAGAGACTGTCTGAAAAAGGCTCCTAGAAAGGGTAAAAAGTATTTGAACATGTCTTAAAGAAGACTACATGGACCGATTGAGAAATATCCTATAAAGGTTCCTGGAAAGGATGTGAGAGTGGCATTAACATCATCTGATACTGAGTGACCTTTGTAACGTGCCCCCATGTAACGGGCTTGCCCCATGGGCTATTCAGCATCTTTGAGAGATTCTATGGATCTTGATTAGATTGCCCCATGTAACTGGGATAATGACGGGTTATGCCCTGTGTACACCTTAGCCATCCCAGTCATGCGTAAGGGATGTTTCTTCTTTTGACGAGTTTTTAAAGCTACTTCGCCAGTCAGTAGGATTTTTAGCCATTAGCCATGCCCCATGCAACTTCTCCCTGATGTTTAAACATCTGTCTCCACATAGATAAGTGTACTTTGTAATGAAATTCATAAGATGCGAATGCATATGTCTGTCTTGAAAGTTTAAAAACATTTTTGAGTAAAACAAAGTTTTTTTTTTGTAAGAAAGTGATATCAACTCAAGAGTTATAGTAGACCTTAAGGAGTCGGGATACCTTTAGTAACGATATGCTTTCAAACTAACCATGCTTCAGTTAGGACTTTTAAGGGTTGTAACGTGGCCTGGTTCACGGTTTAAAGAAACAAAAGATAGAGGCTCAAAGTTTATTTGTACCCATCCCAATCTTTGTGATGTTCTCCAGTCCTATGCTCAGTTAACTATGCATTTAGTCTCCAAAAGAATTTGGGGAATTATGACATTGACATTTATGATGGTTCAAAAACCAAAGGTTTATCTGCAAAGGCAGTCATTCTCCTTTTTTTGTAATATCTTTCCTTTTGTCGAAGGTACATAGTGACCTCTTTTCGACTTTGTTATTCCTAACTTTTGCCTGAACTGTTCGTTTTAAAACTACAGTCAGCGGGATGCCCCAATTTTATCTAAGTCTCCTTAATAGGTTTTGACTTAGCAGGCCCTTGTATTGCTTTCTTTTTCTTTGCGGACATTGACTGTCGGACTTAATGATGACGGGGAACCATCGGTGATTATGTTCAAAGGAACAACTTGGAATAATTAAGTTAACTGAGCAACTACCCTACCCCAGGTTATGTATTAAGGGTTTTATTTTATATGAAGGAAAACTCCTACTTCTTTAGGCTCAAAGGGGTTGACAAGAGATTAACATCCTTATATCTCCGTTATTTAGGAATCGAAATAATGCCTGTACATCGTCAACACGGTCTGTTCGAAAGCGTAGTGTATGAAATTGTGGTATCGTTTTCGTCATTCTCCCTCTAAAGGTGTACGACTTTTAACGAGAGTTGAATATCACAAATGAGAAAACCGAGTAAAAACACAGTTTTAAATATAGTGAGAACACTAGGAGTAAATTAAGACAAACGTAAGCAATGCATTAATGATTATTGTAAAGTACACAGCATATGTCGTAAGACTAATGTTTAAACAAACGGAAAGAAATTGCGAATGAAAACAAAACTAATGATCTAGGAAATCCTCCTTCTAGCCACCTATGGCGTTAGACTTGTGAGGATCTTCGAACTCAATGAGCCCTTCTTCAATCAAATCATGGATCTTGTGCTTCAACGGCCCACAATCCTCCGTATCATGACCAGGACTATCCGAATGATAAGCGCACCTAGCATGATGCTTGTACCCAGAAGCGGGGTTAGCTGGAGCTGAGTATGGAGGCAGCAAAGTTACCAGGTTCTGACTGAGCAGACGTTGCAAAGCTTGAGACAATGGCATGTACAACAGAGTGAATGATCGTTTGGGCTTGGACCTCCAGGTGCGTTGGCCACCCTGTTGCTTTTGCTGATCCCTTTGTTGTGATACTGGGGTCTGATTACCCATGATTGCCCCCACAGTGTTGGATTCCTTTTTTCCGTCATATGACTTCTTTGTATGATAGGAACCTGAGGGTGCCCCTTGTATCTTCCCATTTTTGATTCCATCTTCAATTCTCTCACCAATGACTACCAAGTCTGAGAACCCTGAAGATATGCTTCCGACCATCTTGTCGTAGTATGGTCCTTGCAAAGTGCTCATAAATATGTCCACCAGTTCTTTTTCCATTAGGGGAGGTTGGACTCGAGAAGCCATTTCCCTCCACCTTTGGGCATACTCCTTGAATGATTCATCCTTCTTCTGTGACATGTTTTGTAATTGCATCCGATTGGGTGCCATGTCCAAGTTGTACTTGTACTGCTTCAAGAATGTGTTAGCCAGATCATTCCAGCTTCTGATATAGGATTTCTCCAGTTGCATATACCAGTCAATAGATGCTCCGCTTAAACTCTCTTGGAAGAAGTGTATCATCAGCTTTTGATCGTGAGCATAAGCAGCCATTTTTCGCACATACATGCGCAAGTGATTTCTCGGACACGTGAGCCCTTTGTATTTTTCGAAGTCTGGAATCTTGAATTTGTGTGGGATAGTCAAGTCTGAGGCTAAGCTCATTTCGAAGGTATCCACGTCGAAGACATCGTATCCTTCTACCACTTTTAGTCTCTCTTCTAGCGCCTTGATTTGTTCACTATCCTTGGAGTCTTCCCTAGAGTTGGGATTAGACTGTTGCGTCTGAGGTGCTTGGTCTGTGTTGTCCACCTCTTGCACTCCGTATTGTAGATCCAGGTAATCATCATCCCTAGGGACATTGCTAGCAGGAATGCGAACTGTGCGGGTTGTCCCTTTCGTTTGTGGAGTGGGGAAAAATCCTTCTTGGGAGGTCTCCTTTCTCTTGGAACTGGATAGCTCTCCTGACAGATCGGGCCTGAGATTTGTCCTTAGCTGGGCCAAAGCCTGAAACAAATCCTAGCAGTGGGTTTTCGTCGTTAGGGATCTCATCCTGAACCAGGGTATCCCCAGACTGAACCTCTTTTGCTTTTTCTTGTTTATCCAGGAGGGCCTTCATGAATCCTAGCATCTGAGTCATACCTCCTTTAACTTCTTCCATACTAACCTTCAATCGATCCACCTCCTCACGAAGGGCGGCTTGATTCTGTTCCAGCTGATCCATTGATCTCTTTTGCTGAAACCTTGTTTGATAAGACGGTCGAGATGTTAGGTTATCCTTCCCAATGGTCCCTTGTTCTGGAGATAGAAGAGAAATCTTCTCTTAATGCCATGAAAATGATGTGTATGTCATGCATGATATGCATGATATCCTTTTTCTTTCTTTGTTTTTTTTTTGAATAAGATATGATGCAAGAATGCACGTGATGCATGATGAATGGAAAAAAGAAATAATAATAAAAAAAAATAAGGATCAACACATATATATATATATATATATATATATATACATATAGCACATAATCACATAAGTTCATAGGCTCGACGTAGCGGCTCTTGGGAGCCAACCTTTTTATAGGGGGGTTCTAGAAGGTCTCATGGGGTCGTTCGTAGCCTCTGAGACTTTTTGTCTCTTCGGATTTTAGAACAACTCATTTTATCCATGAGGTTCGAATTTTTGGGGTAGGTTATCGGAGAGATCAGCCAAGTATCCAGTCCTGCCCTCAACAAAGTCAAGCCTCGTTTTGGACATTTCTGAATACTCAACCCACTCCGAGTGGAGTTATCAATGAGACTCGTAGGCGATTCATGTCCCCTATTGATCTCAAAGTTAACTCCCACACTTAGGGTTTTAACACGACATAATATCCAGCAGTGCATATAAAAATATAACAGGCAATAAAATATAAATATATTCACATAAGCGATTAGATATAAACATATCCTAAATAATTAAATATTTTTAGATAAAAATAAATAAATAAACAAAATTAAAAAAAATAAAAATAAAAATAATTACAAACCCTGAAAAAGGCACGTTAGCCAAACCCTAAAAAAAAGTTGCCAAACCTAAACCCTGCCAAAACCTAAAACCTATAGGAGCATAGTATTCACCATTTAAGTTGTCCCCAGCAGAGTCGCCAGCTGTAGCAACCTGCCTAAAGATTAAGATTTAGAGTCGCCACCTATTCTACCAAGGCGAATAGGAAACCTTTAATGGTTAAGAGATTTAGGGTAAGATACTATATTCGGGTTAAGGGAAGGTGTTAGGCACCCAAAACCCTTTCCTAAAGGTTAACATTGCAAAGATGAAGGTTATGGCAAAAACATAGAGAAAGGCAACAGATAGTTAATAGGGTTAAAGGCTTAATTATTGACATGATTAAGATTTGGAGGAGGGGGACTCGCCTTGTTGCCAAGTGCCTACGTATCTCCTTAGGGAGAATCAGAGTCAACGTAGTTCGGGGAAGGGTTGTACGCCCTTAGAGTTGAAATTTGATTTGAGATGGTTTGAAGGCTTTTGAATGGCCTATCGTAGTTTTGGATAGGGATGAAAATCCGTAGTTTGATATTGTAGTTTGAAAGGTTTGAGAAGTGTTTTAGGATATGGGCGTACAACCCTGATTTTAGTATGCACTATTAACCGCGATAATCGATTGATTCAATTACCATAATTAACAGATTTGAAGTGGTATAGTTACCAATTTTAATCAATTGATTTGATTATCACTAATAACGAATAATAGTATTTTTTATAATTTTTAATAATTAGTTTGCATCGTTACCCCTCATAATCGATTGATTCGATTAAAAAGAACAACAAATTAGAATGAGAAAAATAGAAAGATTAATCATCGCGAATAATAAGATAATCGCAACCATTTAATCGAATAGAAATTAATAATGTTTTAATTAAATAACATTTTAATTAAAATTATTATTGCCCATAGCGATTAATCGATTTAATCGGAACGAACAACAAATTGACATTTTAATATTATTATCATGTACTAATTTATTTATAAAAATAATTATTAACACATAAATAAATATATTAAAAGAGATTAATTAAAACAAATAATTAATTAAAATTATTTTAATTTATTAGGATTAGGATTCAGTGTGACTGGATAGAAGGCTCATGTTATAGGGATTAAATCTAGGCTGTTATATCTAGCTTGGTGGAGGATTGAATGTTTCAGATTTGTAGGTGTATGGTGATACCTAAGGCTCAGGCGCATGTGATCATGAAGCGTGGTTATTCAATAAAAAATAATGTGAGAGACGGGGTTCGAACCCACGCCCTCTCCCTTGATAACACTTACCCTTGCCAAACCAACCAAATTCCATGCGCGTTAAGAAAACAGGTTCATCACAATATATAAAAAACATAAGAAGACACATTAAAATGCGCGCGAGATTTCAAACCGGCCAATGGCGTAACGCCACGCCATCATCTTCCTCCCCCAGACCTGAATTTCTCTGCAAAATCAGCTACGGTTTTGCTACGATTCCGTTCGTAGCCAACAAGCCTGGAAAATAGCGAACTGCACCTGAACACATATAAATCTGGCGCACCCATCTTATTCCCCTTATTTTCACCATGCGAATTCAATAATACCACTAATTAATCCTAATTTAACTCCTAACGGAAAGCCCCAATTGCACGCCCTCAAGAACCCTAACGGCCTTCCATGGTGAACCACCTTGAACCCGCCCAGAAATTCAATTAACTTTCAAGAAACGTTCATAACAATCACATGATGCATAACATACAATTAAAACGCCATAAACATGCTCACATCGTGCCAATCGATTCAAGTTTCAGAATGACTTACTTTGACAAATCGGAGACAATTTTGGGGTTGTTGATGCTATGCTAGTATCCAGACACGTTCCAAATCCTCCAGTGAACCTTTTGAAACCTTCAATTCTTGTTGAAAGCCACGAATTCCTTGAAAACGATTGAGTTCTTTGGTGGTTTTTTTGGTTCTTGCAAGTATGCCTCCCTTCAGAAATTCGTCCCCTACTCCATTGCATTATGTTATATATTTATAGAGGCACCAATTAGGTCAAGAAAATAGTCCAAAGGCCTCCTAAATCCAATCTTGCAAAAATTTGAGAAATTCACTTTACTCTTGAATGAAAACTTGCTATATTTGAACCAATATTGTATCATTTCCTTTCTCAATCAATAATCCACGAAAATATATTATATTTAGCCATAAATGTTGATTGGAGGTGGTTTATGTGAATATTTTTGACACAATATTTGATTTTCTTCAATTATATCATTTTATATCATTTTTAAATAAAATAAAAAATCATATAAAATAAAATAAAAGGTGAAATTCGTGGCTTATGGTTTGGGCATCTTGTGGATCAAGTTTGAGTCATAAAACATAGGCCCATTTGCAAAATATTCCAATTTGAACCCTCTTTATTTCACATTTTGCTCCAAAAATTGCTCAACTTTGATCAAGCATATCTCACTCAATTTTTTAGCTATGAGGGAGTTCTAAGACTTTTTGGAAACCTCAAGAGGTCCTCTATAAGCCACTTTGGAACATATTTTACATTTGGAGCTTTTATCTTGATCATATCCCCTTTGACAAAAAATTGCTTTTGAAGGATGCTTGAAAATGACCTGTAATCTTTTGCTTTGTACCTCTCAAATGAAGCATTTCTAGCCTTGGCTTGTGAGACACAAAGTTGTAGAGAATCCAATTTCCTTCCACGTAGGCTTTGAGTGGGGAATTTTTGATGTTCCATGTGAAAGTTATGCCCAGTCAAAGTTGGGTTGACTTTCTCCTAAGAAACCCTAATTTGAACCTTTTTGTATTTGTTCATCTCTGAGTTTCTATTAATGGAATCATGATCATTCTTTGATCAAATGATGGTTATGCACCTCTATACTTGATGTTTGACCAATGATCATAGGTTTGAATCATGCTTTGATTGTAGTTGGCCTTTAGGATTGGATCAGTTGACTTTGGATCTTGGGATTGTTTGAGCAAAGCTTTGGAATTGAATCTTGAACTTTGAATCATTGTAAATGGAATACGGAAGGCAAATTTTGGGGTATGACACTAATGCGTATGTATATGTTTTATGAGAGAAATGAACAACAAGGTTGCTATCATCGGTAAGGTTACCGGAAGGCGTCAATCAGGCAATTGGAGAATAAGCATTCAGTAAGGTTATTGGCATCGGTAGGGTTACCGGGAAGGAGGTGGACAATGTAGCTTAGCACTAGAGTTTTGAATTGGATGTTTTGATGTATGGGATAATGCTTATGCTCATGCATATGTTGGTTGAGTGGAACGAATTAATGTCTTCTATGAGACTACCTGAAAAGGTTTCCGGAATGGGTATGAACATTTGTCTTAAAGAAGACCACCTGAAAAGGTACTTAGAACAAGAATGTCTTGAAGAAGACTACCTGAAAAGGTACTTAGAAAAAGAATATCTTGAAGAAGACTACATAAAAAAGGTTCTTGGAGATGACGATGATTGTCTTAAAGAAGACTACCTAAAAAGGTATGGTGTAATGTATCAACTAATGTATGTAATGCATGATTTATGTATTTGCATGATGCCCCAATGATAGGTTGTTGATAACCAAGCGGATATAGTTTGCTAATGTTGTAAGGTTGTTGGATGCTAGCACAATTTTCCAATACCTATTTTTTTTTTTTGCATTTTGAAGATCGTATTTAGGAGAAAGATTGATTCGAGGTTGCAAAGTATGAAGACGCATTTTCCTTTTGTTGTGCGTCTTACGAATTTGATATCCATTGCCCCATTATTTTCGTGGAAAAAGATGCTTATGAGGGAAGTGCCCCAGGAAATAGCCTTGTCATATGCTTCGACGTTTAGATTGAAGGGTGTGCCTCTGACTTGCCAGATATGGAGGGTTATCCATGGTTTTCTATCCATTTTGAATTTATCCCGTGCTTGACATGCCCCTGATTGAGATTGCTTCGAGATGTGACCCAAGTCAATTGGACTTTAGGGAGAATGCCCCTAGTTAATAGGATCCTTGATTGTATGCCCCTATAATCATTGAGGTTTTGCCCCTGTTTAGGAAAACCCACTGGACGTGGCTTCCCCATGCAAGAGTCTTTATTAGAAATGGTCATCTTTGATTGACCAATTTTCGAGATTTCCTCGGTGCTAATTGTATATTCATAGATGACGTTGTACCCTTTGAGAAGTAACTTTAATGTGATGCGTATGCAAGTTTTGGAATCGAAGTCCGTTATGAATTAGGACCGGATGGTTAGAAAAGAATGCTTGAATAAGCGTAGTGGTTAGAAATAGTTTTAACAAACTTAGGAGTCAGTATAACAAAATCCTGCTTAATATGCTTTCGTAGTCAACCTTGCCTCAATTAGGACTTTTGGATGTTGTAACTTGGCTTGGTTCACGGTTTAAGAAACAACGGATATAAGGCTCAAAATTTATTTAACCAACCCATTTCTCCTTGATGTTCTCCAAGTCCTAAAAATTCGCCTAATCCAATGAATGTGCTTTGTTTGTAAGAGAATCGTTTCAGTCTTGATGTGGAGCAGAAGCCTTAGTTGAGATCCAAGCACCAATTTGTAGAGATCCAGGCATTGATGAGAAGCTTCGATGATTTAGCAGTCACAAGATTGTCCTTTGTATTTCTCCTTTTGTTTTGTTTTTATCCCTTATTTTTGCATGAACCAATTCCTTAGAATTTGACCCATCAGGATGCCCAAATTTTTTTTCCTAAGTCGTTTTTGTTTTCTTTCATGAAATTTTCATTTTGACTTAGCGGGCGTTTTTCTCCTTTTTTGTTTTGAATACTCCTTTAGAAATATTGAACCTTGGATTTTGAATGTTGTGACTGCCATGTTGACTTTGATTTGTAAGCTTCGACTTTGACACGTCCTCGATCTTGAATGATATGTTGAGGAAGAAGATGTTGTGAATGTTACCGTCATTGCTTCCTAAATCTTGGATGAATGCAAGGAAGGAAGATGTGCTTGAACCTTTGCTTTGCTTGATCCTTACGCTTGAATCTTTGCTTCATTGATTGATTCTCTTGACAACCAAAATACGCCATTGAATTAATTGAAAACTACCCTGCCCCTGGTTAAAATCAAGGTTTATTTGAAAAGTAGAAACAAGCTCTAACTCTTGGCTCGAGGGGGTGACGAGGGATTAACATCCTTATATCTCCACTGTTTGGGAATTGAAACAATGCATGTACATCGTCGGTTCGGTCTTACCTTGAAAGCATAAGTTTAGCTGGACTTAGTTATTTGCATTCGTCATTCTCCCTTAAGTTTGTTAATAATTGAAAGTCGAAATGAAAATAGAATAGAAGGGTGCGAGTGGAAAGTCGTAGTAGTGAGCGAATGAAGCGAATGAATTGATTTCAAAACATGCATGATGTTTTTATTGAATTACTATTCGAAAGGTACAACTTTTTACATCAAATAGCATTTTGTGATCGTAGGAATTACAACTTGAAAGATAAACTTATTAATCCTAAGGGCAATCTCCTTTATGAGTCTGTTGACCATATCCTACTCCTTAGTTCATGGAATCGTAGGAGTGAAGGGTAATCTCGAATTCTCCTTGGGCAGTCGAATCTGTCGGGAATGTATTGTTAGCAGTGGGTTTTCGCCGTATCGGAACTTCATGAGTTTCCTTTGACGGAACCTCTTTTGCTTTTTCTAAAGGATAGTATCACACTATTTGCAACCTCCAGAATTTGTAGATTGATAAAGGAAATCTAGGACCCTTTTTCCCCTTGGTGGGGGGTTAACGTATATCGCCTTCCCTCCATTGTAGTTATGCGTCTTTGTTTAGGATATTGCCCCAGTTGGACCGATCCTTGCCCCAAGTTATCGAAGAGCGTCCTTGTAAGCTTTGCTATGTTCATAGATGAAACCCTTATGACTAGATACCCCTTGAGTGTATCTATGAGGGAACTTCATTGTTGAACTAATCCCTGCTCGACGATGACCTTTGTTGTCTTTACAATCCTGTTACGAAAAGGTATGAACACGCGGTTGGCATAGTGGAAGACATCCTCTTTTTTCTTAGCAAGACCAAGATCTTTTATTCTCCTTTCTCCATAGTTTGTGATCTCTTTGCGAGTTGTAGGAAACCGGCTAGCATGGTAAGTATGGATGCGGGAGAAGATGGAAATGCAAATGTAAATGCAAATGTATGAATGCATGAAAATGCGAATGGACGCGTATGCAAAGGACTTGTACATGGTGACTCCTTACATGTAATGAAAACGTGCAACATATATAATCCTAAGGATAGCTTATGAGGATTTAGGGATGACATTAGACCCTAATGCCATACGTGCGAACTTGATATTACGACATGTTAATGGGAATCCCTTAGATTAAGGGGTACGCGGAAAGTAACAGTTGATGACCGTTCAAGACAGTCACCAAGTCCCATGGCCATCGAGAGGCCGTTCGACGTGTACTTACGAAGTTGTCCCTCGTGGGAAGGTTCTCTATGCGGAACACAACCTGCCTAAGGACGATATTGGACGAAGAGAAGTCCCTACGGGATAGGGATGAAAGATATATAAATGGAAATCCAAAACCCCACAAGTTAAGGGGAGCGCGGGAACAAGCACAGAGTGACCGTTCAGGACAGTCATTAAATCTCATGGTCATCGATAGGCCAATCGACATGTGTTAACGAAGATGTCCTTCGTGGGAAGGACACATGGTTGTAACAACACAAGGATATAAAAATAAAATCCCTATAGGCTAGGGAGTGCATAGATGGTGATGTCCTTCGTGGGAAAGGCGTGGTCTTAGAAATTAGAGTCCCTACAGGCTAGGGACCACGTAGGGATACCTGCAAAATTGAAACGCATAGATATTCGAAGTATATAAATTGCAAACATATAATGAGCACAGGAGCACAAAAGTCCTAGGTTCATAGGTTCGACGTAGCGGCTTTAGGGAGCCTACCCTTTCCATTGGTATGTCCTAGACACGGGTCTCATGGGGTCTTCTGTAGCCTCCGAGACCTTTTTGTCTCTTCGGATTTTAGAACAACTCATTTTATCCATGAGGTTCGAATTTTTGGGGTAGGTTCTCGGAGATCAGCTAAATATCAAGTCCTGCCCTCAACAAAGTCAAGCCTCGTTTTGGACATTTCCGAATATTCAACCCACTCCGAGTGGAGTTATCAATGAGACTCGTAGGCGATTCAAGTCCCCCCTGATCTCAAGGATAACTCCCACACTTAGGTTTTACAACAATTTTATATATCCCAAAAATGTAAAAAACAACAATTATATATAAGCAACTAAAGCAATGTTTATTTAAATTATAGTAAAAACAAATAAATAAAATTACTGTAAATAGATGTAGATAAGTAAACAAATGAATTTAAATTTGAATATTTAAAAACAAACTAACCTCGAAGTCCAGCCGTTTATAATTTAAAAATATAGTAAAAACATCAATTAAATAAAAATTTAAATTACTGTAATTTAAGGCTGTAAATAAATAAATTAAATTAAATTTAAATATTTAAAGGACTAACCTCAAATCCGGCTGCTTATAACTCAAACAATGTAGTAATAACAAATATTTAAATAAACAAATGTTTATTTAAATTGAGGTAAAATAGATGAATTTATAAATAAATAAATAAATAGAATAAAAAATTAAATATTTATAAAAAAAATGAACCCTAAAAATGGCGAATTAGCCAAACCCTAAAAAGAATTCGCCAAAACCTAAAGATTCTGCCAAAAACCTAAACCCTGCTAAAACCTATAGGAGCATAGTAAATCACCATTAAGTGTATCCTCAGCAGAGTCGCCAGTTGTAGCAACCTGCCCTAAAAATTAAAGTTATTTAGAGTCGCCACCTATTCTACCAAGGCGAATAGGAAACCTCGCGTAGTTAAGAGATCGGGGTAAGATACTATATTCAGGTCGAGGGAAGGTGTTAGGCACCCTCAACCCTTTCCTATGGTTTGCATTATAAAGTCAAGGTTTATGGCTAAACATAAAGAAAGGTAACAGACAGTTAATAGGGTTAAAGGCAAGATTATTAATATTAAAGGTTTGCAATTCAAAGAAATAAAAATCGGGACAAAATGAGATTTATGGGAGAGGGGACTCGCCTTGTTGCCAAGTGCAGACGTACCTCCTTATGGAGGATCAGAGTCTACGTAGTTCGGGGAAGGGTTGTACGCCATAGGATTTGAATTTGATCTGATATGGTTGAAAGTTGCTTCAAAGGCTTTTGAAATAGCCTATGATAAGTTAGGAATTTGAAAAGGGTTTTTTGGGAAGTGTTTTAGGCTTTGGGCGTACAACCCTGATTTTAGTTTGTACTATTAACCGCAATGATCGATGGATTCGATCACCATAGTTAAAAGATTAGTAGTTGTATCGTTACCAATTTTAATTGATGGATTTAATTATCACTGATAACGAATAAAAGTATTTTTTAGGAAACTTAGTAATTTAATTTGTATCATTATCCTCGTAATCGATTGATCCGATTAAAAATAATAATGATTAAAGGTGAGGAAAATAGGCTAATCATCGCAACCAATAAAAATGGTTGACACCCTTTAGCCAAATAATATGTATTTGAATTATGTTAATTTAATTGATAATTAAATGATCGATTATTACCCATCGCGACCGATTAATACGGTAGAAACGAATAATAAATTAAATCCTAAGATTTTGGCTAAAAACACTAATGGGATTGGACAAACCCTAATGCGTTGATAACCTTCTCTAGGGTTGTTGTGATTTATGATTAAAGTTGATTTAAAATTAATTAAATCGAATTAATCAAAAAAATAATCGGGAAAGTAATCCTAAAGAATTATGATCCTAATCTTAATTTATCCTAACCCTAATTCTAATTAAATTATATATACATATACTAAAAAATATATTAAGATGATTAAATACTTATGTAAATAAAATATAATAAAAAAACAAAATAAAGGAAACCTGGGCTGAGATTGTGCGTAGTAGCCATTGAGACTCCATGGTGGACCTTCAGCCTTGAGTGCGTTAGATCTGGATTGTAAGGGATCTGATGGCTAATAGTTGAGGGTATATCATGCGCATATTGCTTGCTTGGAGCGCTGAATCTCATGGAAAATTCTCATAAAATATAAAGTGACGGTCCAAGGATTCGAACCCAGGACATGTTGGTTCCTGGTACTCTCACCTTGCCATATGTGCCAATTGCTTTTGTTGCCAAAACGATGCACCAACAACAATATATAATAAAACTGAATTTAAAATATATATTAATTGAAAACCTGATTTCCACGCGTGGGTCCCCTGAGTATTCTGAGTAGCCAATCACACGCAGAGAGAAATTTGGAGTTGCTGACCGACCAACCAAATCACTCCACACGTGGTCAAACCTTCAAAGTTACTATTCATTGTCTTCCTCAAAAGCTTAGCTACGAAATCCATACAGTTTTGCTACGATTCCTGTTACGTGTTTTTGTAGCGAATTTCCTGAAAAATTAAAGCTCGGATTAAAGTGTTATACGAATACAAACAGCGCCCAGATTTACTAAACACAACCTTGCGAATTCAAAGGCACCGTTGGTTTTGGCTGAAACGGAGTGTAACATGTATTCCGAACCCTCTCCCTGCTTGAGCCCTAACAATGGTGTCTTTTAATCTTGACGTCAAAACTCAAAAGCAAGGGTTCAAAACTCTATTAAACATGATAATTAACATATATTGATGCATTAATCAAATTGGAAACACATAAATGGCGAGTTTCGATTCAAACAACATTGCAAACCGTGGTGACTTGTAGGTATTGATCTGGACGTCTTCAGGCTCGAGTGATGAATGGGATCAGTTGCTGGACGTTGCAGGAGGATAAGTGAATGCTTAGGAACACTTGAAAACACCTAGAGGACCTCCTATGGCCGTGCCCTAAAATTGTGTTTTTTTTTAGTTTTAGAATAGGGTTTTGGATCAATTTTTTGTCCCCTAGGGCTTCATTCTTCTTATGTATATATAGGGCATCAAATTAGGTCAACCAAATTTGGGGAAAGCTCATGTATTTTTAATGATTGAGATTGATATATTTTCCATTGAATTTTGATTGGAAACTTGCTAAATTAGTATCAAATCTCCCTCATCCTCTCATGAACGAAATTATAATATATATTTGATATATTAGATCATTGAAACTAATTAAAAAACAATCTTTTGATTTAATCTAATTATCTTAGGTTTCATTTAACTTATTTAATATTTAAATGAATAAATATTCAAATAAATAAAATAAATGTCATAAAAAATGAGATAATAGATTTTTAAGTATTGCCATTATCCATGAATATGTTTTAGATCCAAAAATTTGGCCCATTGGTTTGAAAGATCAAGTTTCCTCACTTTTGTACTTCATGCATTTCCTTAATTTTGCCCAACTTGCAACTATCATAACTCCTTCAATTTTATGATATGGAAGTGTTATAAGACCTTTTGGAAAGCTAAAAGAGTCCTCTAAATGATGCCATTGGTTTCATCTTGATTGGAGTTTCCATGCTCAAGTTATAAACTTTGACCTAAAAGGTATATTTCATTGACTTTTTGGAGGACCTATAATCTCTTGGACCTTATCTCTTGAATGAAGCATTTCTGGCCTTGGCTTGTGAGAGACAAAGTTGTAGAGAATCCAATTTCCTTCCAAATGGGCTTTGAGTGGGGAATTTTTGATGTTCCATGTGAAAGTTATGGCCAGTCAAAGTTGAGTTGACTTTCTCCTAAAGAAACCCTAATTTGAACCTTTTTGCATTTGTTCATTTCTGAGTTTCTATTGATAGATCATGATCAACCTTTGATCAAATGATGGATATAACCTCACATACTTGATGTTGACCAAAAATCTTGAAGTTTGACTGTACTTTAACTATAGTTGACTTTTAGGTCAACATAGTCGATTATTGATCATCTGAGCCTTTGAATGGGAAAGCCTTGGGATTGAAGTTTGATAATTGACATGGATATACTTTGATATATTTGAGGCACCTTGAGATACATTTGAGGTCTTGAATATTCACAATCCTTTGATAAAGTGAAAACCCTAGTTTTGGAGATCTTTGATTAGGAGAGAGTGACCTAAATAAGCCTTTGAAACTTGAGCCATTGAAGATGCATAGAGGAACCTTTGATTGAATATTAGAGGGAAAATTTTGGGGTATGACACATACATCTTCAAAGGCCTCCACTCCATCCAGGTTAGGCTTTATAGCTTTCAATTTACAGTCTTCATTTAAATTACTTTCAAATATAAACTGTATATATATATTGTTTAGAACTACGTCTGAGTGTAAACCTTAGGACAGATAAACTATATATATTATAGGACTATGGTCTAGGATTGAGAATGTCTTCCCGGTGAAGGCTCTTTCCTAATTAGAGATCTTTAGTTCAAACCCTCGAGATGAATTTTTTAGTACACTTTTTGGAAAGAGAGACATGGACAGTCTCTGTCACCCTTACTCTAAATCTTCAATAATTATTCTCCTTAGCAGAGTCTAGGATCCATAGTTGTCTATTCTCAGTCAGTGTCAGCCTTAATCTTGGGCTTTAAACATGAAGTCTCGAATAGATAATCATTCTGCCATTAACAAAATCCCCTGGAAAGGGTTATCCTCCATTAATTCCTTCATTTTAACAAAATCCCCTGCAAAGGGTTAGCCTCCATTAATTCCTTCATTTTAATAAAATTCCCTAGAAATTGTTAGCTTCCAAAAATTCAACTTTTAAAGAAAAAAGATAATCTCACCAGCTGAGTCATAACCCCTGGAAAGGGTTAGCCTCCAAAATCAATCCTCTAAAGTCATAATTCCCTGGAAAGGGTTAGCTTCCAAAATTCATCTTTTGTAAGACAAATTCCCCGGTAAAGTCCATCTTCAAACCTGGGTCTTTCATTCATCAATTCCTGCTTAATAAAAGCACCATTCTCAGTAGGGTCAACCTCTAGTTCCTAAACAATAGGACAAATCCTCAACAGAGTCAAATATCCTTTTAGAGTCAAAACCCCTACTCATAGGTATTCTCCTATTCAGAGTCAGCCTCAACCTTGGGCTTTGTACAAGGCATATATTAGAGTCTCCCCAGTGAGTCTTTCACCTTCAAGTAGTCACAACCTTGGGCTTTGTACAAGGCAGATAAAACCACATTTTCCTATGTCAAAAGATTCCTAACCTTTAGGATCTTTCCCTCGTAGAGTCATCCATACTCAGTTTCCTCAACAGTCAGCCACAACCTTGGGCTTCATACAAGGCAGAAAATAGTATATTCCCCAATTAAGAGTCAGCCACAACCTTGGGCTTTGTACAAGGCACACAAAATAGAGTCTCCCTAGCTAGAGTCAGCCTCAATTCTGGGCTTTGTACAGAACACAAATTTCCTTTAGTTAATCCCCAGTAAAGTCATCTCCTAGAGTCAATAAAATCAATAAAAAAAGGCCTCAAGCTTGTGCCTCATACAAGCCAGCTAAAGTCAAATCTTTCATACAGTAGATAGACATAGCTTATCTCTATAGAGAGATCTTTCTCCTATCTCACCACATTCAAACAAACACACATTACATTACATTTTAATTTTAATCAGTATCCCATTTAGGATTTTGAAAGACATGCTCTGGCTAGTTAACCCAGGCATGTGTAACTTTCCCTAAATTGTTTGAGCACCTTTGTTTCATTCAAGACGAAGTTGACTGGTATACTTGCACATACGCAAGTAAGGTCCCCCTCTTGAATGAAATGAATTCAGCTTTTCTGTCACTCTTTTAATGTTTGTTGTGGAATAGTAGAAATACCTCTCTGTAAAGATGATTTCATGTCTCTTTACTGTAAACAGAGATTTCATTCAAGCTTCAACCTTGAGCTTCAAGCAAGGCACCAAAAATAATTAATTTCCCTAATTAGTTCTCCGAACTACAAAAAGATCTAACTTCCATTAGGGATATGTAGGCATGAGGTTCACAAGGAATCTCAGCGAGCTAATAAAAAACCAAAAATAGTCTGTCTGTCTTTCTTTTAATTCAATTCAATTCCTTCTCCTAATACAAAGAAGAAACTTTCCCAATCAATAAGCAACAAACACAAACACATAGACACAGAGAAGGTTCCCGTAGAGTACTACGGATATGTAGGGTGCTTAAACTCTTCCCTATGTATAACCGACCTCCCGGACTCCAGAATTTCTAGTCTAGGTGAATCCCCACACTTAGCAAACTCCTAGGGTTTATTTGAAATCTTTTTCCCCTTCCTCTTTCGTAGGATAATTAAAAAGTTCGTGTGTTATCGTAGGAAGAACTGAAACAAAATTCATCCCGCCACGGGCGCATTCTCCTTCCAAATTTCGCGTGAAGGGTCTAGCGTGCCGTCCTCCCAAGTGAAACGGGGAGGTATAAAAAACGACACCAGAGAAAATGGCGACTCTGTTGGGGATAGTAATAACCTTGGTTTTTCATCCAAACCAAGGGTTGACCTGTGTTGGTCCAGCCCCCAATGAGGAATTAGGGATGCCAACTTCCCCCTCAAACAAGAGAGGTCCTGCCTAACCTCTGTGTCATTTCATGTGTTTGCTGCATTTATACTTGTTTATTTATGTTTTTTCTGTATCGGGAAAGGGCTTGATTCCCCCTCGTGGTGAGAAATCCTATACCCGGATTTGAGTGCAACATAAGATAGAATAGAGGATGTCTTCTCGGTGAAGGCCCTCTAATCCTGGTTCCCAAATCAACTCTTGGGATTTGCCTGGCTGGTTGTAATTAACTGTGCTAATGCATTCCGAGACTGATTTATACCAGGAGGATCTAGAAACCCATTAACCCCACTTAAAGCCTTTTTTTTTGAGGACGTAGAGCGGTGATTACAAAAGTAATTGTCACGCAGATACTAGACTCAGAGAAAACTCTCTTATAGATACCAGTCAATGTATCTTTAAGATCGAGAAAAAGCTCTGAGAACCCTTAGAACCCGTTCTACAGGTACAAAAATCCTTATCCTTAGTTTACCCTGTGTTAGAACAAGATTTGTTCTGATCAATTATCTTAGTTTTGATGATAACAATAATATGAATTTTGCTTAAGATAATATGGTACTCTAATCCAATGCAATTTCCTTTTCAGGAAATATATAAAGAGTATGCATAATTCAGCGCTCAGAAGCTTTGTCTCAAGGGTTCAGCATGCAACATCAGAACATGGTCTGGCAAGACATCAGAAGATGGTCGAAGCAGAATCAGAACATGGGTCTATGGAAGCATCAGAAGAACATGAGATCAGAAGCACTGAAGTTCTGATGGTATCACGCTCAGAAGCACTTCAAGGTCAGAAGATCAGAAGATGCTTTGCACCAAGCTGTTTGACTCTGATGATATTCAAACGTTGTATTCACAAACATCAGATCAGAAGGAAGTACAAGTGGCAAGCTACGCTGACTGACAAAAGGAACGTTAAAAGCTATTATAGGCAACGTCAGTAGACACAGCGTGAACAAGGCTCGAGGTAGTTGACAAAAGCGTATAACATTAAATGCGATGCTGTACGGAACACGCAAAGCATTAAATGCATTCAACGGTCATCTTCTCCAATGCCTATAAATATGAAGTTCTGATGAGAAGCAAGGTTAACGATTCTGCACAAAACAACTCATATTAACTTGCTGAAACTCTGTTCTACTCAAAGCTCAGAATCTTCATCTTCATCAAAGCTCACTACATTGCTGTTGTAATATATTAGTGAGATTAAGCTTAAACGTTAAGAGAAATATCACAGTTTGTGATTATAGCTTTTAAGAAGCAATTGTAATACTCTTAGAATTGATTACATTAAGTTGTAAGGAACTAGAGTGATCGTGTGGATCAGAATACTCTAGGAAGTCTTAGAGGTTATCTAAGCAGGTTGTAACTAGAGTGATCGTGTGGATCAGAATACTCTAGAAAGTCTTAGAGGGTATCTAAGCAGTTGTTCCTGGAGTGATCAGTGTGTGATCAGAAGACTCTGGAAGACTTAGTTGCTGACTAAGTGGAGAACCATTGTAATCCGTGCGATTAGTGGATTAAATCCTCAGTTGAGGTAAATCATCTCTGCGGGGGTGGACTGGAGTAGTTTAGTTAACAACGAACCAGGATAAAAATAACTGTGCAATTTATTTTTATCTGTCAAGTTTTTAAAGCTACACTTATTCAAACCCCCCCCCCTTTCTAAGTGTTTTTCTATCCTTCACCCTGGGGCGAGGTTTGCGTTGTGACTCCATGTCCACTATACCTTTCTACGCCATGTTTGTTAAAAACTCTTGTGTGTGCATTCATGCATTCATGCATCATAATAACTAAAAACCAAAGAGTCTTTTTTGAGTCGTTTTTCAAGGAAACTAAATAAAAAACGTTTTGAACTTCAGAGAAAGAGAGAAGCGGAGAAAGGACTTAAGGATCTATACCATGGACTACGGAAGAAAGAGAGCTAGGAAATACACCTTCAAAATTCCTAAGGTCGAGGAATTGGAAAAGCTCGGAAAACTGGTGGTCAACCCCCAGGCTTTCAAGGAGAAGTATGGAAAACTTCTGCCTCTTCTTATTTCCAACATTGTGGATGGGATCCTTCCCACTTTGGTACAGTTTTACAATCCAACGTATCACTGCTTCACCTTTCCAGATTATCATCTCATGCCTATGTTGGAGGAGTACTCTCGTTTGATTGGAATACCCGTGTACGTGCAAGATCCGTACTCCGGTTTGGAAAAGAATCATGACGATATTATCATTGCTGCAGCTACTCCCTTGAACGTAGTCGACATTAGAACTCATATGGTGAGTAAAGGAGGAATTCAGGGATTTCCTTCCAAGTTCTTGTTGGATCAAGCTCGGTACTTCGTCAGCATCCAAGATATGAGCGCTTTTGAGGAAATCTTGGCTTTGCTTATCTACGGATTGTTTTTGTTTCCTAACATTGACAATTTCGTTGACATCAAAGAAATTAAAATCTTCTTAATTGGAAATCTAGTCCCAACCTTGCTTGCGGATGCTTACCACTCTGTGCATTCAAGAAACCTGCAGCGAGGAGGATTAATCACATGCTGCGTACCGTTGTTATACGAATGGTTCGTCTCGCACCTGCCGATGTCTAGCATTTTCTGGAACATGAGGGATGGCCTTCACTGGTCACACAAAATCATGTCCCTCACTCATTCGGACATTAATTGGTGTAGTCCTGACAACGACGAAACCAAGATCATCTTCATTT
Organism: Vicia villosa; assembly: GCF_029867415.1. Taxonomy (NCBI): domain Eukaryota; kingdom Viridiplantae; phylum Streptophyta; class Magnoliopsida; order Fabales; family Fabaceae; genus Vicia; species Vicia villosa. Next base: position 127,432,880 of record NC_081186.1, on the reverse strand, counting down.
GCGGAAGTTATCCCAACGTACCCCTTATTGGAACTAAGGGAGGAATCAGTTATAATCTAGCTTTAGCCCGTCGTCAATACGGCTATCCCATGAAAAATATACCAAGTAGCATTCAATTGGAGGGTTTGTTCTTCAAGAACATCGACGATCATGGCAACATGTTGAAGAAGGAAATTGTCCAAGCATGGCGTCTTGTTCACACAAAAGGGAGAAGATTGTTAGGAAAACATCTTTGCATCTCCCTGGATCCTTACCTTCAATGGGTACGCGTCAGGGCATTCAAGCTCAGGATGCCATATCAGCATCAAGAACCTATTCCCCTAAGGGAACCAATTTTCCTTTTCTCCACCGACGTTGAGAAACTACAAGCGGCATTAAACAAGGTATGCCAAGAAAGGAATGCTTGGAGAAACAAGTATCGAATCGTCAACACGGAAAATGTTGAGATTCAGAACATCCTAAGAAGGAAGGATGAGTTGCTAGAAGTACTCGATCGACAAGTAACACAATCGTCACTTTCTCATCATATCCCTCCTGCTTCCTGGATCATCGATCAACTCACGTCAGAGAATGCTCAGCTCAAGAAACAGAAGAAAATGTTAGAACGTGAAGTCGGCTCTTCGTCAAAGTTTTAGAGTCCTTTCTCTCTGTTTCTCTGTATTTCCCTTTTCAAAGTGTGTAAAAAACGGCGTTTCGCTTAATCAATAAAAAGTTTGATGTTTCGTAACTTAATTATGGTGTTTCCTTGAAAAATATTAACTTAATTGCACATCATGCATCGCTTTAGTCGTACGTATTGACACGAGAATTGTCGCGGATCTAATCGTCACTTTCCTTTCTCCAGAAAGAGAGGAGGAGAAGGAGGTGAACAAAGACATTCAAAGTGTCTCATTCATACAACACTCGTTCAAGTCGCAAGAAAAGAATGGAAGAGTTATAACAAGAGAATGGAGAACTCAGAGAAGAGGTTACTACTCTCAAAGAATCTGTTGAAAGACTCAATGTTATGGTAGAAGCCCTGGTGGTTGCACAGAGTCGACCAACGCCAGAAGAACCACAAAGGACTGTGGTTTCTGAGATTGTTTTTACTCCTATTCCTCAGTATACCATGCCGCCCAACCGACCTTGGGGCATGCCGTATAACTTTATTCCAAACGGGTACATACCCCCAGTTTCTGAAGTTCCGAGAGCTTCAATGGAGATGCATCCACCGGAGGGTTACAGACCTCTGGAAATTGAAGTTCCAAGAGCAACAGCAACCGGTTACGCACAACAGAATGCTGAGATACCAAGATCTACTGTCATGGCTTCTCCACAACCGATTATGCATACTTTTCTTCCACCAGGCAGACAAGTGTATCATCACGCTCCCAGTGAGGATGCTGGCGTGTATGAAATATTGGACGAGTTCTAGGAACAGTTTCTGCAAATGCAGAAGGAACTCAAGACTCTCCGAGGACAAGATCTATTTGGAAAGAATGCTGCAGACCTCTGTCTGGTTCCAAATGTTAAGATTCCTCACAAATTCAAAGTACCAGATTTCGAGAAGTACAAAGGGAATACATGCCCACAAAGTCACCTCGTGATGTACGCTCGAAGGATGTCAACTCTGACTGATAATCAACAATTGCTCATCCATTATTTTCAAGACAGCCTGACTGGTGCTACACTTAAATGGTACATGAACTTGGACAGTTCAGAGATTCGTACTTTTCGAGACCTCGAAGAGGCTTTCGTCAAACAGTATAAGTACAATCTGGATATGGCTCCCGACAGAGATCAACTTCGGGCCATGACTCAAAAGGATAGAGAAAGCTTCAAGGAATACGCTCAGAGATGGCGTGAAGTTGCTGCTCAAATTTTTCCTCCACTTGAAGAGAAAGAAATGACAAAAATCTATCTCAAGACTTTGAGTCCATTTTACTACGGACGAATGGTCGCCAGCGCCCCAGTGACTTTACCGAGATGGTAAACATGGGCGTACGTTTAGAAGAAGCAGTTCGAGAAGGACGCTTGAACAAAGAACCAGAATCTTCTATTGGTCCAAGGAAGTATGGAAGTTCTTTCCCAAAGAAAAAGGATCAAGATGTCAGCAATGTCTTGCACAAAGCAAGAAAGAAGTTTCCACCTCAAGTTGCTACAATAACTCCGGTTGTTAACTCAGCTCCAGCTTATCAACCTCAGGGTTCTCAACAACCATTTCAACAAAGGTCGCAACAACCTCAGCAACAAGTTCGACCTCCAAATTTCAACAACAATCGGGTACCAAGGTATCCTGCCTTTGACCCCGTACCAATGCCGTATGCGGAATTTTTCCAACACTACTGGCAAAAGGACTCGTTCAGACAAGGAGTCCTCCAAATCCTACAAATGATTATTCACCTTGGTTCAGGGCTGACCAATCTTGTCCCTATCATCAGGGGCACCAGGTCACAACATTGAGAACTGTTTCCCTTTCAAGGTCGACGTTCAAAGATTAGTGAAGAGCGGAATGCTATCCTTCAAAGATACTAATCCTAATGTCCAGGCAAATCCTTTTCCGCATCATAAAGAAGCTTCAGTGAATCTGATAGACCAACACCCCAACGTCATTCAAATCTACGACATTCGTCAGATAGGGGAAAATATCGTCAAAATGCACGCTAGACAAGCTGGGTACGGCCATGTACAACCTCACAGCTACTTCACATGTGAAATTTGTTCAAAGAATAATCAAGGATGTGCCGTAGTTCAAGCTGCATTATAAGAACAAATGGACTTAGGATGGATTCAACACATCCGAGTCAAAACTGAGTACGACGTCAACATGGTTCAAGGATGTCCAGGAGAATACAAGATCTACAGAGTTGAAGATCTCGAAGGATCGGTAGTCAGGTTCCATAAGACTTTAAATGGACTTGCCTACTTTGGAACGGATTTCCATCCTTACAGTAGATGCAGAATCTGCCGAAGAAATTCACGAGGATGTTTGCGCGTTCGCAACGACATTAAGAAACTAATGGATGAAAATACCATTACAGTTCTTGCCAACAGAGAAGATGACGAAGTCTTTACCGTATCTCCTCAAATTAATCAAGTTGAACCAATGCAAGTCAAGTATGACAGCAGGAAGACAACAATTGCTCCGTTAGTCATCTACTTACTAGGTCCTGTACCGTATGAGTCCAGCAAGGCTATACCATACAAATACAACGCTATATTCATTGAAAATGGTAAGGAAATACCATTAACATCTGTTGTCAACATTGCTGATGTAAGTCGAGTCACTAGAAGTGGACGAGTCTTCAACAGAACAACAGAAAATGTAGAGAAGCCTTCGGAAGAAGCACCACATAGGCAAGACAATCATTCGACCAATGCTGTTCAAGCGATAGAAAATGATGAGATCTTGAAATTAATCCAGAGGAGTGAATACAACATTGTAGACCAGCTGCTACATACTCCGTCTAGGATATCTGTTTTCTCCCTGCTATTGAGTTCTGAAGCTCATAGGGAAGCTCTACAGAAAGTTTTGGAACAAGCTTTCGTAGAACCTGATGTTACCGTGGGGCAATTCAACAACATCATTGCCAACATCTCCGCAGGAACTAACCTGAGTTTCTGTGAGGAAGATCTTCCTGTAGAAGGAGTGGATCATAATCTGCCACTTAACATCTCAGTTAGCCGCATGGGTGATGTTCTCACAGGAGTCCTAATAGACAGTGGATCCTCTCTCAACGTCATGCCCAAATCAACATTGTCAAGATTATCCTTCAAAGATTTCCCGCTAAGGGACAGTCACGTCATCGTCAAGGCGTTCGACGGATCGAGGAAGTCAGTTTTTGGAGAAGTGGATCTTCCCATAACTATTGGACCTCATACCTTCAAAATCACTTTCCAAGTTATGGATATCCCGGCAACATACAGTTGTTTGCTAGGTCGCCCATGGATTCATGAAGCTGGGGCAATCACTTCAACACTTCATCAGAAACCGAAGTTCATAAGAAATGACAAATTGGTAACTGTATGTGGATAACGGGCTCTGATCGTCAGTAACCTGTCATCATTCTCCGACATAGAACCAAAAGAAGTCGCTGGAACTGTTGCACCCTGATTTTTACCCTAATGTTTAATTTGCATCATTGACATTTGTTATTCTTAGTTTATCTAAAAAAAATCGAAAAAAATATATATGTAGTATTTGAAATTCATTTGCATCATTCCCAATCAAAAAAATTGAAAAAAATATGTAATTCATTTCACACATACATTTTGTTCAGTTAGTAGTTTCTTTTTATTCTTACTAATCCTTTTTAGATTTATAGTTTTAATTGTTAATTCAACTTAGTTTAAGTTGAATTTTCAATTAAAATTAGCAAATCATTTTTTATATATTATTTGCTATTTGTTTTTGTACTCTTTTTTTTACTAGGTGCAAATAAAAAGGAATAAAATTGGTCCAATTGAGATTGCAAAGCCCATGGTCATTTGGTCCATTTATTTTGTTTAGTTCAAGCCATTTTCAAATTATAAGGCCCATGTCAATTTGATCCAAGCAAAGTTTATTGTGGGACCTCATTCACAAAACAATCACACGATTTCCTTTAAAAAAAATGACACAAGTTTCATGAGGCACTACAGACAAAAAAGCCAGAACAAACTCTCCTCCTCCTCCTTTGTCCTTCATCCCACCTCCACCATCCCACTACCTCTGCCAATTTCAAATTTCACTCCCACAAATTGTACAAAAAACAGCTCAATGGTCCTTTGATCTTATCCAAATTTCCCAATCAATTCCCTCTTCTGCCCTCTTATTCATACTGCTATATAAACCAACTCACACTACAAGCAAAAGCGAGGAAGAAAAACTAACAAAACTCTATCAAAATAGAACCAAGACTTCCTCCAATAGTTTGCTGAACCATATCTAACTATGAACCGTGTAACGCTCAGAAATTCGATTATTCTCTTAATTTAGACGTTTGGAGTGTTTATGGAATTTTTCGCGTTTTGGGATGATTTAGTCGGTATTAGTTCGGGAAAACGGATCGACAATTAATCGAGATTTTTGATATTTTTAGTATTAGAAATATTATTAGAGTGTGGGGTATTATTTTGGGAATTTTCAGAGCAAATAAAATTAGACCGTAAAATAAGAGTTAACAAGTAAATGGGGAGTTTTAATAAAATAAATTAGATGGGCTGAGTGGTGTTATGTTGTAGTTTGGTTTTGGTCCAAATTGGAATAATTAAGAAGTGAGGATACACCTAGGTTTTTAAAAACTAAATAACATAACATTTGGGAAAAAGAGAAGGACGGCAGAGAAAAGAGGAAAATTGGAAAAGAAAAGAGATACGAGAATTAGGCCGCGAAGAGAAAAACAGAAGAATTACGCGAAGCCGAAAAGCTTGAATTCGACCGAAATTGTAGAGCGGACTCCGAATACAAGATAAGGGTGGGGTTCTTGCTTTATAAACGGGGATATGATGGAGTGTATGTGGGGTTTAGGGAATGTTATTATCTCTTTGTGTTTGATTGATTTCTAAAAATTGTATGAAATTATCTTATGTTTAATTCTGTGTAAATTTGTTGTTGCCGTAAAAATTGATGTGTTGATGATTTTATTGGTGTTAAATTTGTGTGATTTGATGTATATAATTTGATACCGATATTCGTACGGCGGGCTGTTTATAACATCAATTTTCATTCTCCTATATACTTGTATTGTTTCGAAAATGAAAAAAAAATGATATAGATTGAAAATATTTACTGTAGCGTCGTCACGTTCATGTAATGTTTGTTTTCATTCTAGGTCACTGTAGCCACACGTTTATTGACATAGAACCATGTTTCAATATATGGTATGTTTAATTGTTTAGAGAATTGAATGAGCATGTAAAATTTAGAAATAAATATATTACATCATTCTAAAGAAAAAAAGAGATGCTTGCATAGAAGACAATATATATTGCATTCGTTAATATGCATGTTGCTTCTCTTTTCTACTGTAGCGACCACTGCTATTTTGGTAGATATAATAAACTAAGTAGGTGGCAATTTGATGAAATATATTAATGAAAAGTGTATACTGTAGCTGTAAATTTAGTCAATTAGGAATCAGGTTGCAGGTTCACTAATATATAATACTTCATTAGTTTATAATAATAATAATAATAATAATAATAATAATAATAATAATAATAGTTTAATATTATTAGTGTAATATTTTTAGGAGTTTTGAGTTAGAGATGAATATTTTTATTATTTGGTTAATTTAAATTATCTTCAATAGTGTTGTTAGAGTTGTCAATAGAATTGTCAGAGTTGTTTTCGAGTTGTTTATAGTAAAATCTGATAAACTATAGATTAAAATTGAAGGTATTTGACTATTTAGAGTCGTTTTATTATTACTTGAGTCAGACTATTAGCCAATTTGATGCATAAGAGTTACCCTTTTATATTTAATAAAAATTGTCAGTAAGCTATTTTTGGACACTTTAGAATTGTATGAATTATTGTAGAGTTGTTTAGAGTTCCTTCGAAACTCTGTCGAATTATAGTTATATATCATTATAATTTTTGTGAGTTAACAATATAGAAGGAGTTAATGAAAATAACAGTAGCACTTTGTTGCCCATCAATGTAGTGACCAATTTCGTAACAAAGGCATTATATAAGTAGCAGAGAAATATAATAATAGACGGAAAAATATATAGCGAGTTGAATAATATTAGGAGTGTTCGGGAATAATCCGATAACCGTTGTGCTTGTGGTGTTTTTGGTAATGTTGCGACGTGACGTATTTTTGTGAGTTTTGTGAAGTATTGCGACGTTTGCGTGAATTATTGTTGTTGATTTGTCGTGTGATATATTGCGATGTTGCGATGAGTTTTTGTGAATTATTGCAAAGTGCAGAATTTAAGGTGACGATTGTATATCAATAACTATTGATATATTTTGGCGATGTAGGCGAATGCCTTTGTGACGATGTTTGGCGACGTGTTTGTGATATAGGCGTATGTCTCGCGACGTTGTTTTGAAATGTTTGTGATTTGTTGCATTTCATCAGTGTCTCATGATTTGCATGTTTTAGCGACGACCTGGATTGGCAAACAGCGACGAAGGCTTATGCCTATTTTGATGCCTCTATTATTTGGCAATCGGCGATGGGGGCTGAAGCCCTGGGTACCACATGCATGTGCATTTGTTAGAGTCGCATTTCATTTGTGTGATTATGATGTGTGAGTTTATGTGACTTGTTGTGAACTTTGAATATGATCTTATGTGAGATATTGTGACTTGTGTTGTTGATTGAAACAGTAAAGTAAACTAGACGGTAACGATTATACCGCAAAGAGATAATTATTATAACTTGAACCTGAATATACTGTTTATCATCACCATGTTTATATGGTTTGATATCTCACCCCTTTCTTTTGTTTCGACGTTACCTTTATACTGGTAACGTGCAGGTGATAGCTTGATGAAGATTTAGACGCTGTGAGTTGAGTCGGGGAGAGGGGATAAACGATTGTTTTACTTATTGTTTTATTTGGTGAATTTTATACGGCTTTGGTTTAAATTATAACTTAAAGTTACCGTGCAAAGATGCTACGATATTATTTGAATAATTATGAAGTTTGTTGATTCCGCTTCGAGTTAATTGTTTTCATTTGAAGCTAAGTGATTTTCGAGTAATAATTTAATTGTCGTTTTAAATTTCTGTGCAATGTATCTATATGAAGGAAAGTAAGCCGTAAATGTTTTCGAATGACGAATATGTGATACCTCAAATGAACTTGTTTGAAATTTATACTCTAATTTTTACGTATAATTTATCGGGTAGATTTGGGGTGTTACAAACCGTATTCAAACTTCAACCAAACCTCCATCACTGCAAATTTGAACCGTCAACTCACCTTTCAAATCCTACAGAATTGTTCATCTGCTCAAATTTTCATCAAACCTGCACAAACTCCTCCACCTTCAACCACATATACCAACTTTGCAACCGATTCGCACCACATCACCTATCCATAATCTTCACATTACAACTCAGCCATCATCATCTTCATTGAGTCAAACCGATCCACTCACAAATCACTCTATCAGCACCAACACACAATATCCACACATCAGCTTCCATACAACTCATAAAATCCATCAGCAGCATCACATCATCTTCGTAGCAGCCGATTTGAGTTGAAACCAAACTCCACGCAGTGAGTCAGCTTCATTACAGCAACATACACCTTCAAGTTTCGTCGCGTCGGTTTCAATCTCATTCAGCTTCAAATTACCATCAAATCCATCTCACGCAGCACAAAGAGGCACACAGTAACAAGACACGCATCAGATTCAACTCATCTCATCATCGCACTTCAAAGTCAATCCGCATCGGAGGAGCTACATCAACGATCTGCAAGCACAAAACCATCGCACCAAAATCATCATCACCAACTTCACGACACAACCATACACACATCGTCAACACTTCATCCACTCGCAAGCTTCGCAGCGGAACTTCATCACAATTCACCACTGAGGAAATCGATTTGCAAACTTTAGTGGAATTCTTCCCTCGGTAACATCCGAGACGGTAACCGCTCTTTCTCTTCTCACTTGTTGCAAACCATGATTTTGTTGATGAGTATTGATTGTATGTTGTAGTTGTCTGTTCATTCTGAGATTTCACTGTGTGTGTATGTTAGAAGCCAAGAGAGATGATAGGATTAGAGAAGAAAAAGAGAGGATTTGAGCCTTTCACGTGAGATACAGAGCAAAGGGGGCCAGACCACCTTTCTTAGCCTTTTTTAGGTTTTTGTGTGGAAAAATTTACTTTATATCCCTACAATTATACCTGTACCCCTACATGAAAAAAAATTGGACCAAAATTATCCTCGTTTTAAATAATACATATTTTAAAAATTTTAATTTGTTTTTCACGTTTAAAAAAAAATTCAAAACACCCAAAAATATATAAACCGGAACACTTTTTTAAAGTCTTCCGGTTAAAAAAAATACATACCGGAATACTTAGAAAAAGAGTTCCGGTAGTTTTCAAGGTATTTAAAGTGTGGTTTGAAAGTGCAAACCGAAACACTTATTTAAAGTGATCCGGTGGTTATTTTTTTTAAAAAATAGATTTTACGCAACGGTTTAAAACCGTTGCCTAAAGTAATTGACAAATAAAAAATGTTGCCTTAAATGTATTGTTGGTGACACCATAGGCAACGCTTTTGCTCTGTTCCCAGTAGGCAACACTTTTAAAACGTTGCCTAAAGTCTAGAATTTTTTTAAAAAAATAAACCACCGGAACACTTTAAATAAGTGTTCCGGTTTGCACCTTAGCACCCACTTTATTCAACTTTAAAATTACCGGAAGACTTTAACTAAGTGTTCCGGTATGTAACTTGAAAATTTTGACTACCGGAACTCTTTTTTCAAGTGTTCCGGTGTATTTATTTTAAATCGGAACACTTTGAAAAAGTGTTCCGGTTTATATATTCTTAGGTGTTTCGAATTTTTTTTTGAAATGTGAAAAAAAATGAAAAATTTTAAAATATGTATTATTTATACGAGGGTATTTCGGTCTTAATTTTTTATGTGTAGGGGTATGAGTATAATTGTAGGGGTACAAAGTAAAATTTTCTTTTGTGTGTGTATGTTATTTATCTGGGCCGGGTTACTTTGCTGTGTATGGCCCAATCCGACTTTCTGCCTATCTACACCTGCATGATCCAGCGTACCCCATTCTATTTGGGTTAGTTTAGATTCAACTTTGGGCCTGCCAACTTGTTCATGGGCCAACAGTTTTTTAACACCTCTTTATTATTTTGTTATTTGTTTTATTCCTTTTAATTTTGTCCATTTTAACTTCTATTTCATATGTTTCAAAAATACAAAAAAATATGTTAGTATGTTAGTATGTTAGATTTAGATTTTTATTTGTCATATATTAAAAATACAAAAACATGTTTTTATTTAGACTTCTATTTTTTCTTTAATTTATTTAAAAACCCAAAAATTTTAGACTAGTTCTTTAATTTCCCAATTTTAGTTAGAATTAGATTAATACAATTTAGATTTAGAATTCCCCTCGTTTAGTTTTAGTTTCTTTTTCTTTTCAACATTTAAAATACATAATAATTATTCAAAAGTGGAGAAGGGTGAGTATCCTTGCATTAGAATTTAATTCACCACTATCCACATTTCCCTCTAAAAAATACCCAACCATAAAATACACTTAATTTACTCAATAATTTTCAAACTTAAAAAAAAGTAGAGAAGGGTGAGTATCCTTGCATTGGGATTTAATTCACCATTATCTACATCAAAAAATACCAACCAACTTCATTTTTCTTTTCTTTCTAAGAACATGTTAATTCCTTTCCACGACAATTGTGTAAGTCTCCAAAGGTCGAGCAGCAGTGGAATGCGATGTTTAACATCGTTCATTTAAAAAATACAAAAACATCAAAAATTTGTAAGCCGAACTACGGCTGCTCTGATTCCTTAAAGGGATACGTGGGCATTGGGTCGCGGGGCCCAAACGAGCACATCTTTGTAAATATTTCTTTCTTTTCCCCGTGTTTATTTTCTCTTCCTTTTTCGTGTGTTTCCCTTTAGCTTTAGGCTTTAGGCTTTAGACTTTTAGATAACACCCATTGATTTAAACTAACAAGAGCGGATCCCGTCGAGTACGACGGATGTGAGGAGTGCTAATCCCTTCTCCTTGCGTAAACGACACCCTTACCCTTTTCTCTGGGTCGTAAGACCTTTTCTTTGTTTTCTCTTATAAGTTTTAGTCGATGTTTTCCTTTCCCTTTTCTTTTGGGATAAATAAATAATCGATGGCGACTTCATTGATCTTTAATCATCAGTTGATTTCGATCCGGTTGTCACAGTTGGCGACTTCACTGATTTTAAATCTAGTTGATGTTTGATCTGGTTGTAACATGAACTAAATTCCAAGCACTTTCCTTGGATAAGGAAAAAGGAAAGGAGAAAGCAACGTCTATTTCTTATTACAAAGATGCAATCCAAGTTGTAAAGGATGGCACTACCAGTGGTTGGGGGCACATTAAGACTCCTACCAACAACAAGAACAGAACAGGGGTTGGTTTCTTTCCAACATCATCAAAAGTAATTCTAGGGATTGAGGTAGTTCTCCCAATCCAAGAAACTTTCCGTAGTGGAGGTTTTCTTCAACCTGTTCAACAAACGGTCAATACCATCGGTACGGAAAACACCGATGAAGAGGAATGGCTATCCTATCTTCACAAAGCAGGATACGTCTCCCTACCAGAGTCTGATTCACCTTGCTGTTATCCGACTAAAGGATCTGGAAGTAAGACTCAGCCATGCAGTGACGAAGTTACTAATAGCTTTACCACCAGAAGTCATAGTTCATCAAAAGAAGTTCCTCCTATCCCCGAAGAAACCTGGGATACATTAGGAGAACCAAGCGGAAAATTTGACTACATGGTGAAATACTCCGCTCCTGAAAGTTCAAAAATCTCTCTTGAAGACACTGTTCCAACTGGATGGAACGTTGATTATGAGTACCTCACTCAACCAAAGGAGATTTATAAACCTTGCTATTCATCATCATCAACTGGTGAAGTCATCATTGAGGATTATATCCACAAATCACCTTCCGAGGCTACAGATCTAGAGTATACATACGTATTCAATGCCATCTTGGGAGAAGAGCAAGATCAAAATACAGAAGAGGATGATCTCAAAAGTGTCTTCAACAACGAGTCTCTCCATTCAGAAGATTGGAAGTTTCCTCAAAAGAAAGTCCGACATACTCCACTTGGAAATGGGTATGCTCACACCGCTCAGTCTGCTGAAGCGGAAGAAGATCGTCTAAGTGTTGCAAAGACAGTGGTTGGGAAATCAAGACCTACCACAGGCCAACTTAAGCCTAAAGTGCCAGATTACCTAGTGCACAATGGGGTTCGCCACTATTGGACGGCTGTTGAAGTTTCGACTGTTGTTCGCACTCCTAAGTAGGAACTTTCACCGTTATTTTGTCCTCTCACCATAGCCCAGGGTGAAGAGATGTTTCATAGGGCTTTGCATATTACTATTTCTTAGGAAAATGTCCCTCTTTGCTTCGCCCAAAGCAATAGAGTATTGTTTTATAGGGTCTTTGTTTCAAGAAGTGACTATCGATAAATAAAAATGTCATTTTGTTCCTTCGTTAGTTTTTCCCTTTTCTTTTTTCGGAAATTGGTAATCCTAAAAAACACCCTTAAAAAACATCAAAACATTCCATTAACTGCATACACCGAGTCTTCCCTCGTTGTCTAAATAAAACTCATCACACATATGCAGATTAATCATAAAATACCCCGTTGAAATGTGCAATCGTATGACTTCTCCAGGTTTTGGGTTTCCTGTATTTGAGGCAGAGGAAGAAGAAGACGAAGACATATCAAAGGAAATTTCACGGTTACTTCAACAAAGGGAAGAGGCCATTCAGCCATACAATGAGCCTCTAGAGATCATTAACTTTGGTTCCGATGGAAACAGAAAAGAGGTTAAGATTGGAGCTTCGCTCAGTTCAGAGATTAGAGAAAGTTTGATACAACTGCTCAAAGAATTCTCAAATGTCTTCGCTTGGTCTTAACGAGATATGCCAGGGTTCGATACCAGTATAGTGGAGCATCACTTGCCATTAAAACCAGAATGCCCTTCGGTCAAGCAAAAATTGAGAAGGACTAATCCGGAGATGGCCATGAAAATCAAAGAGGAAGTTCAAAAGCAAATCAACGCTGGTTTCCTCGTCACTTCAGAATACCCTCAGTGGTTAGCTAACATTGTCCCCGTTCCTAAGAAAGACGGAAAATTCCGCATGTGCATCGACTATAGAGATTTGAACAAAGCTAGCCCTAAGGATGACTTTCCTTTACCACATATTGATATGTTGGTTGACAGTACATCAAAATCCAAAGTTTTCTCATTCATGGACGGATTTTCGGGATATAACCAAATCAAAATGGCCCCTGAAGATATGGAGAAAACAGCTTTCATCACCCCCTGAGGCACATTCTACTACCGCGTTATGCCTTTTGGACTAAAGAACGCAGGGGCAACATATCAAAGAGCCATGACTACACTTTTCCACGACATGATGCATAAGGAAGTGGAAGCCTATGTGGACGACATGATTGCCAGATCAGAAAATGAGGAAGATCACATACAGAATCTGACAAAGTTATTTCAACGCTTACGGAAGTTTCAGCTTTGCCTGAATCCCAACAAGTGTACCTTTGGTGTCTACTCAGGAAAACTCCTTGGTTTCATCGTCAGCAAACGAGGAATTGAAGTAGATCCAGACAAAGTCAAGGCAATTCAAGAAATGCCTTCACCCAGAACCGAGAAACAAGTTAGAGGATTTCTTGGACGTCTGAATTACATCTCGAGATTCATATATCTCATGACTGCAACTTGTGCTCCGATTTTCAAACTTCTACGGAAAAATCAAAGTTGCGTATGGACAGACGATTGTCAGAAAGCGTTCGACAGCATCAAGGAATATATGCTCGAACCACCCATCTTGTCTCCTCCAGTGGAAGGAAGACCTTTGATAATGTACTTAACCGTCTTAGAAGATTCGATGGGTTGTGTCCTTGGACAGCAAGACGAGACAAAAAGAAAAGAGCATGCCATCTACTACCTGAGCAAGAAATTCACTGACTGTGAATCCCGCTACTCCATGCTCGAGAAAACCTGTTGTGCTTTGGCCTGGGCTGCCAAGCGTCTCCGCCAGTATATGATTCGACATACTACTTGTTTGATTTCCAAGATGGATCCAATCAAGTACATCTTTGAAAAGCCTGCCTTAACTGGGAGAATTGCCCGTTGGCAGATGTTGTTATCAGAATACGACATTGAGTATCACGCTCAGAAAGCCGTGAAAGGAAGCATCCTAGTTGAGCACTTGGCTCACCATCCACTCAATGGTCATGAATCAATTAGTTTTGACTTTCCGGACGAGGACGTCATGTACCTCAAGATGAAAGATTACGACGAGCCACTACCAGACGAAGGACCTGAGATAGGATCCCAATGGGGCTTAATCTTTGACGGAGCTTTCAATACTTATGGATGAGGAATTGGGGAAATCATTGTTACCCCTCGAGGTACCCATATTCCATTTACCGCCAGATTAACTTTCAAGTGTACAAACAATGAGGCCGAATATGAAGCTTGCATCATGGGTCTCGAAGAAGCTGTGGATCTAAGAATCAAACACTTGGATGTATACAGAGATTCTGCTTTGGTTATCAATCAAATCAAAGGGGAATGGGAAACACGCCAACCTGGGCTAATCCCTTACAAAGACTACGCGAGAAGATTGTTACCATTCTTCAACAGGGTAGATTTTCATCAGATTCCTCGTGAAGAAAATAACTTGGCTGATGCATTAGCCACACTCTCTTCCATGATTAGGATAAATCATTGGAATGACATTCCTCAGATCGATGTTATGCGCTTGGATAGGCCCGCTCATGTTTTCATAGTAGAAGCAATCATCGACGACAAACCATGGTATCACGACATCAAGAACTTTCTTCAAAGGCAAGAGTACCCTCCTGGAGCATCAAAGAAAGATGGAAAAACTTTGAGAAAGTTAGCTGGCAGATTCTTCCTGAATGAAGATGTTCTGTACAAGAGAAATTTCGACATGGTCCTGCTCAGATGCGTTGATAAAAACGAAGCATAAACACTCATGAGAGAAATACATGAAGGTTCCTTTGGTACTCACACCAATGGACACACCATGACAAGGAAAATACTGAGAGCGGGATATTATTGGCTGACGATGGAGTCAGATTGCTACCAGTACGCAAAGAGGTGTCACAAATGTCAGATCTACGTCGATAGAATTCATGTGCCACCATCTCTTCTCAACATACTCTCTTCCCCTTGGCCTTTCTCCATGTGGGGAATCGACATGATCGGAATGATCGAGCCAAAAGCATCCAATGGACATCGCTTCATCTTGGTAGCCATAGACTATTTCAGCAAGTGGGTTGGAGCAGCTTCATACGCAAATGCTACAAGACAAGTTGTCGTCAGGTTTATCAAGAATCACATCATCTGTCGCTACGACATTCCTAGCAGGATAATCACTGACAATGGGTCAAATTAGAATAACAAAATGATGAAGGAACTTTGTGAAGAATTCAAGATTGAACATCACAACTCATCTCCTTACAGACCAAAGATGAATGGAGCTGTAGAAGCAGCTAACAAAAACATCAAGAAAATCATTCAGAAAATGGTCATCACTTACAAAGATTGACATGAAATGCTCCCGTTTTCTCTTCATGGTTACCATACATCTGTACGTACTTCGATTGGAGCAACTCCTTTATCCCTTGTATATGGCATGGAGGCAGTCCTACCCATAGAGGTCGAGATCCCATCAATGAGAGTCTTGATGGAAACAAAATTAACAGAAGCCGAGTGGTGTTAAAGCAGATTCGATGAGTTGAACTTAATCGAAGAAAAGTGCATGACAGCTTTATGCCACGGACAGCTATATCAACAAAGAATGAAGAAAGCTTTCGACAAAAAGGTTTGGCCTTGCAAAATCAAAGAAGGCGACCTTGTACTAAAAAAGATTCAATCATTTCTCACAGATTCGAGAGGCAAATGGACTCCCAATTATGATGGCCCATACGTGGTCAAGAGAGCTTTCTCAGGAGGAGCCTTAATACTCACGACTATGGATGGAGAAGAATTCACCCGTCCTGTGAACGTCGACGCAGTCAAAAAATACTTCGCCTAAATAATTAAAAGAACAGCTCGCTAAGCTGAAAACTCGCAAAGAGCAGCTTAGGCAAAAAAGAGCGTCTCGATGAATCGAAAATCTGAAAGGGCGATTCAGGCAAAAGTTAGAGACATAAAAAATAATAATCAATCCCGGTAGACTTAAAACCCAAAAGGGATAGTCTTCGCAAAAGTTAGGGATATATGGGAAGTAACTGTGTTTAGGACAAACTTGATCATTCAGAAGATCAATAGCGGAGTATTCACCATCAGTAGGTCATCCTCTACGAAGCATGAATACAGCGCAACTCGGAGTGGAAGGGAAAGATAACGGTCGTCATGTTTCATCGTAGCCCTTTTCCCAAAAAATTACCAATTTCCAACTTTGTAAATACTCCATGGAATCAAGCATTTGGCTGATTACCATCCCATAAATAATAATTCGAGCCTTGTGCCTTTTATTTGCAATCGAGTCTTATTCAGTTTCTTAAAATGCATTTTTAAGTTTAACAGTCTTTTTCTTGAAACAAAACGTTTTCAAAGAAATAAAATGAATTTACTTACAAAATAAAGGTGAAATTTCTTTCTAAAGGTTTACAATCAATAGGAGGAATACAAACAGTTGTTCCAAGAACGGTTGAGACTCCGGGAACAAGTTTCCTCATGAGATCGCTTTGCGAACATCTTCCACTGACGGATCTTCACTTCAATTCATGTCACTCACTTCAAATAGCGGGCAACCAGTAACCAGTTATCCCCAATGGAGTGCAAACTACATTTTTCAAGAAGAAGACATCTTCTGATCAACAAAGATTCAAGTCGGATCATAGGATTTCGAATCCGCGACAATTCTATTCACATTCACTTTACATTTTATAATCATCATAACATTCATGCATGCTTTACATAACTGCATAGTTAGCATAGTCTAGTTAGGCTTTGATCCTGTTATTGCCCGAGACACTTGGACATATGCTAAAGCTTCCCTTTGCAAAGTCATGAAAGAGTTTTCTTCTTGAGAGAGAAAGTTCATGCACCAGGATTTCCCCCAAGAGGTTAACAAATGGTGGTCTTCCCGAGGAAGATGGTTTGTTTAATTTTGGAAATCCCCAGCAAGTCAACAGGTGGTAGTCTTCCTCAAAAAGATAGTTTGTCCACTTTTGGATCTCCTCAGCAGATCGACAAATGGTGGTCTTTTCCAAGAAAATGGTTCAGATTCCTCGGCAGTCGACGAATGGTAGTCTTCCTCCGGAAGACAGTTTGTTCACTTCCAAGAGGCTTTCTCAGCATAAGTCGATAAATGGTAGTTTTCTTCCCGAAAATAGTTCGTCCACTTTCAAGCAAAGTCATTAGCTCCTCAAAAGGATGCACGATCATATGGTATTCCTTCAAAGATGTTAAGTTAAAGGAAAGTATGATGAAGTTTCTTAGTTGCCATCAAATGGTATCTCTCCAACAAGTTCTGGTGAGAAGTTTGATGAAGAAACAAACCTGTGGAGATTTTCTCTTTATTTGAGATATTGAGCAAAATTATAACCGAAGCCAGTTTCGAGATTTAGACATCCGAAACAAAGGTAGGTTATCACAACAAGGACCCGCTTCGCGATTTAGACATCCGAAACGAGGGGACGTTGTTTGCAAAATTATAACCGAAACCAATTTCGAGATTTAAACATCCGAAACAAAGGTAGGTTATCACAACAAGGACCCGCTTCGCGATTTAGACATCCGAAATGAGGGGACGTTGTTTGCAAAATTATAACTGAAACCAGTTTCGAGATTTAGACATCCGAAACAAAGGTAGGTTATCACAACAAGGACCCGCTTCACGATTTAGACATCCGAAACGAGGGAAAGTTGTTTGCAAAAATTATAACCGAATCCAGTTTCGAGATTTAGACATCCGAAATAAAGGTAGGTTATCACAACAAGGACCCTCTTCGCAATTTAGACATCCGAAACGAGAGGAGGTTGTTTACCTTTTTCTAAGTGTCAACACTTAGTTAAAGAAGATGGATCGCGCATTTTGCATTGCCGACCATTCACCAGAATTCGCATAACACATTTCTACAGGAGCTTATCTCCCTATCCCCCGCTAAGTGCGACAACGGGATCAAATCGTGCACGAGGATTTTATTATCGCTGCGACATCTCAAGGACGCTCAAAATTCAGGCATTCTTCGATATTTAAGTCTCTTTCATACAGGAGAGATCGAGATGTCAAACTTTCTCCCTCCGGATGAAAGAAACTTAAATAGGGGCATCTGTCATACCCTAATTTTGACCCCTCTGAGATGTCACACATCCAAACATCTCATCAAACTCAAGATAGGTACTCAGAGCAGTCACTTGTTTATCTAGCACTCAATCGAGGGTGCTCAAAGACAAAGGAGTTGAGGCAAAGGATTAATGAATGAGAGAATAACCTCTAAAACAATCACAAGACTCAAAAGACTTATTCATTCACCTATGGTTGATTAGGCACCAGTCATCAAGACTCAGGTTTGCTCAGACCACCAGACTAGAGTTTTGAGCGTATCAAAGACTGAAATCAGGGATCACATTTGGGAGCCCCTAAGGAACTTCAGGACATCAATCAAATGGTTCAATCATCTTCAAATGATGCATATGACAATGTCCATTAGGCATTGTACTTCAATTCAAGATCTACAGTCATCAATTTCATCTGGTCGACAATTAGGGATTTTGACCTAATTTACCTGGACAGTTGACTTTTAATCAAGACATGAATCCAAAACTCAAAACATGGCTCAATAACTTCTATTACCTCAATATAATCCATTCATATCACCCATTTGAGGAGGAGAGTTTGATTCAACACAAAAACCCAAGATTTCACTTCATTTGTAAAAAGTCAACTGTACAAGATCATCTTTGACTTTTGGGATTTTTAGCCAAACCTTGAATTTTAAAGATCAATATCATCAATATATGATTATTGAAGTCATTTGACCAAGAGAAATCAAGAAAATCAATTAAGAATCAAAAAGTCAAAGATTGACTTTTCATACTTAGAAATTTTTCTAAGTATTTAAAGGTCTTTTTTTCAAAACTTTGGAAGGAAATATCTCAAAATTTCAAGTACAAACTGAAAAAAACTTCCAACATCAAAGTTGTAGATTTTGATCCAATGAACAACTTTGTCACATTTGATTTTTTGGCTAGAAATCAACCATTGAAGAGATATGGAGCTTCAAAGTTGCTGCCTTCATAAGATTAGCAAAAAACCCTAGTTTTCTTCAAACTCCAAGCCCATTTTTCACAAATTTCCCAATTGATTTTGAAGAAACTCCAAACTAATGAATTTAAGTACATGTAAAGGGCTTTCCAAATTGTGCTCAACCTTCTCCAAATTCATTTTGAGCTAAGAGATAAGATGGATCAAAGTTAGGCATTTGAAGTGAAATTATAGGTCATGCCTAAGTTTGAAATTTGCAATTTTATGCAAGTGCTTGCACTAATTGGTGCCTCTAAACCTCAGAAACATTATAAGGGATAGGATAGAATAAAATACATCATTGGAAAGAGATTGAAGAATATTCAAAAATTCAATGCCATGTGATTAAGTAATCATTACAAAATGGAATATTGGTGAATCATCAAGGAATCTTCTCCTAAGCCAATTAGAAGCTATTCTGCAACAGAATTGTTCCCTAGGATCATACAAGATCATTGGTTGGGGAGCTAGCTCGAAAATCCATCATTGCATGTGGTATTTTCAAAAATTTCTTCATAGCTAAGACACTAAGTTAACTTCACTAAGCAAGCCTACTCTATCCAAATGCTCTGAACCTTTTGCCTATAAATAGAAGAGCCTTCCTCAGTATTAAAGACACCAAATCAACTCTAATTCTTGCTTTCTCCTTCTCTCCGTCTTGCTTATAGTTTTCAAGAGTTCTTTGGCAAGAAGAATCGTTTTCTTCAAACCAGAGTTTTTCTTTTGAAAGTAAGCTTTCTAACATCTCAAGGAGGTTCATTAGAGGTGATCCAAGCACCTGGATCACTTCTGTAAGTGAAAGAACACCATAGTCACTTTCACTTTGGAGCTCGAGCAGTTGGAGGTCTGTAGAACAAGTTAGAGGGTGTCAAGCAAGTCTAAGCATTCAGACACATTCCTTAGGGTGTAGTGAAGCTATCTAGATGGTCGCAGCTCATCTGTAAGTGCAGAATCACCATCTTCCATTTCTACTTGAAGCTCAAGCAAGAGGGGTCGAGTAGATTAATCCAGAGGTATTCAAAGCAATTTAAGTGCCCAGATAGCATCAACAAGGTCCCAGGAAGCTTTTGCAATCATTCATTCAAACCTAGAAGCTCTCCACTATCACCACGACCTTCAGTTTCAGAGGTAAGTTTCTGAACTCCACCTATTTAATTTGTGCACTCTTTTCGTTAAAACTCGATACCATTTCATTCAGCATCATTAGAGGATTAAAAGCTCTCTATCATCAGTCATTTAATCTTTAGCATAGTCATTTAATTTTATTTTCAATTTTTAGGGTTCTTCACGTATTTTAGATAATTCAGTAGATGTAGTTAATATAAATCTATATTAGTTACATATTTAGAATCTTGAGTGAATTTAGAACAAGTTCCATGTTTACACCTTGGCCATTGGTTGAGAATTGAGAGATTTGGAAATTCAAAATCCATGAGCTGGAGGTTGAAGACGAAGATGGAGGTTGGCGCGCCATTTTCAAACATCTCTGATCAAGTTTAAAATATATTTAATACAAGGTATTCCTATAACGAATACATCGTTATAGCCCAGTGGTAAAGAGAGTTTGTGTGTTGCGTGTGCCCAAGGTCTGGGGTTCGAATCCCCCTTGCCCCAGACCTTTTGATTTTATTTTTTTCTTTGCGCCATACACTTGATAACCCATATATTTCCTTGAAACCATTACTTTGTCACCAAGCGCGCGTTGGCCAGTGGTGTTATTTTGAGCTGGTGACTTAGAGGGCGTGTGTTCAAACCTTGGAGGAGACAAACCTTTTTTTAACACCTATTTTCTTTCATTTTCTTCACAAACTTCACACAATTAATTCACCTATCAAATTAAATCATTTTCACTTCATTTTTCACACACTTGTCATTTAATATATCTATTTTGTGGATAATCAAAAAAATCATAAAAATATTATTTATTTCATGTGTTTTTATTAGGTTTAAAATGGTGTGTTTTTAAGTTTTTTTTTTTGAATACTTTAAATATACATTTTCATTTGTTTTTACCTAACTATTTTTTGAATAATTTTATGATAAAACCCTAATCATTTAGGTCTTAATTAGGTATATATTTTGTCTTTACCTTAATTAAGTTGACTTTTGTCAATTTTCAAAACTGTTTTCAATCTCCGATTAAACAGACGATTAAGGTTTTCAAACAACAAAACCTTGTATCATTTCAATCATTATTCAACTTTTTTTTTTACAGTAAATCATTTCTTTGGGCCTCTAATAGAGTGTAAGACCCAACACCTTTTTCTTTTCATAGTTTGTTTTTAAAAAACTGTATTTACAAAATCTTCTTACTGTTTTCAAAACTTTCTTCTGGTATTTGAAGGGCATTATTCTCGGTGAAACTCTTCAGATACCTATGTGACCTATGTCCATCCTCACTTCTTCTGTTTTCAAAAACCTTTAACTGTTTATAACAACTATTCAACTGTTATCAATAAACAATCAAACTGCTGGTAAGGCTTTGTACATACATCTTTAAAGGCCTCCACTCCATCCAGGTTAGGCTTTATAGCTTTCAATTTACAGTCTTCATTTAAATTACTGTCAAATATAAACTATATATATATATATATATATATATATATATATATATATATATATATATATATATATATTGTTTAGAACTACGTCTGAGTGTAAACCTTAGGACAGATAAACTATATATATTATAGGACTATGGCCTAGGATTGAGAATGTCTTCCCGGTGAAGACTCTTTCCTGATTAGAGATCTTTAGTTCAAACCCTCAAGATGAATTATTCCTGGTGAAACATCTTGAAAAAACCTTAGAACCAAATTAGAACATATCCACCCAAGAGGAATTATTCCCGGTGAAACCTCTTACCCATTTGCTTAGAGCCAAAATAAGTTCAAAACCACATAGCTTTCTCTTATGCTATAACAAGGACCCTCGATGACCCTCGATTAGCCTCCTCTTGGGCTTTGTACAAGGACCCACAGGCTTCTTAAAAGCATATTTCCAGCTTACACTTGAGCTTGTATACAAGGACCCATCAGGTTTCTTATAAACATAGGAACAGGTCTTAGACACCTTTTAGCCTACCCTGGTGAGTTTCTTCTATTCTTAAAACCAGACTTTTACACAAGCTAAGAATGTCTCAATCTTAGTATTGAGTACACTTTTTGGAAAGAGAGACATGGACAGTCTCTGTCACCCTTACTCTAAATCTTCAATAATTTTTCTCCTTAGCAGAGTCTAGGATCCATAGTTGTCTATCCTCAGTCAGTGTCAGCCTTAATCTTGGGCTTTAAACAAGAAGTCTCAAATAGATAATCATTCTGCCATTAACAAAATCCCCTGGAAAGGGTTAGCCTCCATTAATTCCTTCATTTTAACAAAATCCCCTGGAAAGGGTTAGCCTCCATTAATTCCTTCATTTTAATAAAATTCCCTAGAAAGGGTTAGCTTCCAAAAATTGAACTTTTAAAGAAAAAAGATAATCTCACCAGCTGAGTCAAAACCCCTGGAAAGGGTTAGCCTCCAAAATCAATCCTCTAAAGTCATAATTCCCTGGAAAGGGTTAGCTTCCAAAATTCAGCTTTTAAAAGACAGATTCCCCGGTAAAGTCCATCTTCAAACCTGGGTCTTTCATTCATCAATTCCTGCTTAATAAAAGCACCATTCTCAGTAGGGTCAACCTCTAGTTCCTAAACACTAGGAAAACTCCTCAACAGATTCAAATATCCTTTTAGAGTCAAAACCCCTACTCATAGGTATTCTCCTATTCAGAGTCAGCCTCAACCTTGGGCTTTGTACAAGGCATATATTAGAGTCTCCCCAGTGAGTCTTTCACCTTCAAGTAGCCACACCCTTGGGCTTTGTACAAGGCAGATAAAACCACATTTTCCTGTGTCAAAAGATTCCTAACCTTTAGGATCTTTCCCTCGTAGAGTCATCCATACTCAGTTTCCTCAACAGTCAGCCACAACCTTGGGCTTCATACAAGGCAGAAAATAATATATTCCCCAATTAAGAGTCAGCCACAACCTTGGGCTTTGTACAAGGCACACAAAATAGAGTCTCCCTAGCTAGAGTCAGCTGTGAGGGCAAGGTGTAGTTTTCATGACGTCAAAACATTGTGAATCAACTACAACCCGAGTGGAATTTGAGAAACCGAGCAAATGCAACTAAGACAAGTATCTTTGACCACAAGACATTAATAGGTCGACTCATGGATGCAATAGGTCGACCCATTGCAAGCTGATTCTGAAAGATTCCAAGTAAGGAGTGAATGCGTCGACGCATTACATGCATAGGTCGACGCATGGAACTTTGAACTTATCTCGGGTATGCGCACACTGACCCTTCAAGTCGACGCATCCAGCTTTTGAAACCTCAGATGAAAAAGGAAAATGCGTCGACGCATGGATGGAGTAGGTCGACGCACAGGACTTTGGGGAAATCACGGGAATACGCATGCCGACCCTTCAGGTCGACGCAAGTGTCACACATTCCTCCTTTTCAGGTGCAACAAACTCAATAGGTCGACCTATGCAGAGAGTAGGTCGACCTGTATAGGTCGACCTGTCGCTTATTAATCTGGTTTTTCTGCCGTGTTCAAATTGGTTTATGCATCAAGTGTGGTATAAATACTCAAGTGATCATTCAATAGAAAAACAACAAGAAACGTGAAATATAGACTCAACTTCTTCTCATCTTCAACCTTTCGCTTATTGATCGAGAATCACACATAATCATCTTTCTCGATCGAAGTAAGGAACGTGTGTTGATAAGGTTTGACGGTAGAGTTTGTCTTGTTCGAGATTCGACGGTAGACATTCATCTTGTTCGAGTGAAGATTGTTGAGGGTGTTTCTTGTATAAAACCTTAGGGTTTTTCCTTCCTCATCAAAGATTTTGTTCGAAGGTTTTTGACGATCGATTCGCTTTGGTAATCAATTCAGCCGTGCATAAGGGTTTGAGAGATTGAAGATCTACTCAACAAACTTGCTACAACCGGAGGATTGAGAAAGGAACAATCGGGGTCTTGATCGTGAAGATCTTAGACATTGACTTGATTCGACTTGAATCAAGGGGAGGATCGAATTGTATTTCAATTTTACTGCATTATTGTAGTTGGTGAGTGGTACTTTCTATCCTTGTTAAATATTTTGCAATCAAATAAAACTTTCCTAATTTCATTTGAAATTAGGGGCAGACGTACTCCTGCGAGGACGATAGAGGAACTGCCTAAACAAATATCGTGTTCCTTATCGCCTTTACTTTATCGCATTTTCACTTGTTTTCGTTTATTTCCATTATTGAACAAAAACTAAGGTTAGGTAAAATATCGATCACCAAGTGTTCGATAAAATTACTCAATCAAATTTTTGTTCATATTTTAGTGAAAACGTTCATTGTGAGTAATATACCATATAGTGTGTAATTGAGACAATCGAGATATTCGTTAAAACGTAATTCATCACTAGTCATTCTCATCCGTTTGGTTTATTGCACATATCCGGTCCCCGATAACATAATTATGTTAGACGATTAAGTGATTCAGGGAAGTCACGTTTCAAATAGCTAAAATTTTCTTAGGTCGAAAAATGTGGTCTATTCACCCCCCTCTAGACCAGTCCTATCGTCTAACAAGTGGTATCAGAGCTCCGGTTCATTCTAGTGCTTGATATAACTTTTTAGAAAATGGAGAACGGTCAAAAAGGGGCGTATACTAAAGCACCTGATTTCACTGGAGAAAACTATAGTTATTGGAAAGACTGTATGTGCATTCATATCAACTCCGTTGATAGAAATATTTGGGATGTCACCGTCAATGGTCCTATGGCTATCACCATAACCAACGATGCTGGCATCACAAGACCTAAACCTCAAGCACAATGG
Source organism: Vicia villosa (assembly GCF_029867415.1). Taxonomy (NCBI): domain Eukaryota; kingdom Viridiplantae; phylum Streptophyta; class Magnoliopsida; order Fabales; family Fabaceae; genus Vicia; species Vicia villosa. The sequence continues at coordinate 127,407,985 of NC_081186.1, read as the reverse complement.
GATGAAAAAGATGAAAAGAATTACGGGTATGATTGGAAAGCTAGAAACATGATTATAGCTTCCTTAGGGGTCGATGAGTACTTTCGTGTGTCGCATTGCCAATCGGCTAAGGCAATGTGGGATGCATTACAAGTCGCCCATGAAGGAACTAATGATGTTAAGCTAGCTAGAATCAATACTTTAACGCAAGAGTTTGATCTCTTTCATATGAAGCATGGTGAAACCATTGCGGATATGCAAAAGAGATTTTCTCACATTATAAATCGATTACACACATTGGGACATATTACTCCCAATGCCGTAGCTACTAACAAAGTTTTGAGATGTCTTAGTAGGGAATGGCAACCGAAGGTCACGGCAATCAAAGAAGCCAATGATCTCACTACATTGGATCTCACAGCCTTATTCGGAAAGCTTGAAGAACATGAGCAAGACCTCATGAACCTAAACAAGCACGAAAAGAAAGAAAAGAAAGAAAAGTCAAAGGACACGGAAAAGAAGTCCATCGCTTTAAAGGCTTCAAGTTCTAAGTCATCCACAAAAGATACATGTGATAGTGAATCTAGTGATGAAGATGAAAGTCCGGATGAAGATATGGGATTATTTGTAAGAAGGTACAACAAATATCTTCGAAAGAATGAAATTAAGCACTCGGACAACAATCTAGTTGATTATAGACGTCAATCAAAGTCTAACAAGCAAGATGAGTACAAGAAGACTAAACCTAGAGGATCTTGTTACAACTGTGGAAAACCCGGTCACTACAAACCGGATTGCCCTTCACTAAAGAAAGATAAGACCAAAAGTAAACCTCAAAAGAAGCAACTAAAAGGAAGAAGAGCCTACATCGCTTGGGAAAGTGATAGTGACTCATCTAGCAAAGAAAGCTCAAGCGATGAAGAGGAAACTGTCAACCTATGTCTCATGGCACATCAAAAGAAGAAAAAGATTGTAAGTCATGATAAATATAATAATGTTGATGCTATGTCTTATTTTGAATTAAATCATGCCATTGATACTTTGCATCATGAAGCTAAGGAAGCATTTCAACGCTTAGCTTCAAATAAAAGAATTTTTAAATACCTTGAGAAGAAAGTTTCCGATTCCGAAAAGGAATTAGAAACTCTCAAGGAATCTATGATCAAAAGTATCAAAGACACAAGCGTTGTTGACAAAGGTCCTTGGTTTAAGTGGGGAGGATGTGAAACTTGTCACATTTGGCAAAAAGAAGTTAGAACTATTAAAGCCAAATTAGACAAGGCCTCACAACCAAAAATCACATATGCTATTGATCGATCACACTTCAAAAACAGTATGATAAATCCGTATCAACGATACACTTATGTGATAAAAGATCAATCTAGTAGATGTGATGACTACTCAAACTCAAGATGACTATATTGTTGCAAAAGGGGACATACCATTAAAAAATGTCGCTTTAGGAGATTCTTGGTTCCCAAAGGCATTTTTAAATGGACTCCCAAGAGCAACCTTTGTTTCACTCACACACAAGGACCCAATGAAAATTGGGTACTGTCGCGGGCGAAAAATCGTTTTGTTCCTCTTTTTTGTGGATGAGACACCTGATGCCTTCTTTGGGCTCGAGTGCTCATAAAAATGATTTTTCTTTTATTTCGACCAAACTTTTTATTATTTCCAAAGGAGGAAAAGGGAAAAAGCTGCAATAACCTAAAAAGTGGGGGGAGATCTTGGGTAAGAGGGTTGGTTATACGAAGGGAAGGTATTAGCACCCAACGTATCTGTAGTACTCTACAGGGTTCTTTATTGTTTTTATTCTATGCTACGGTGAAGGTTCTGTTGTGAAATAGGTGGGACCTAAGGTGTTTGTTTGATTATGCTCGCAAAGATCATCGCGATCCTCTGCATACATATCCCTTAGAGGGAATCAGAGCATCTGTAGCTCGGGGTCTACGGGTGCTAAGGTTTGAGTGGTTTTTTTTGTTTTGTTTTGCTCGCCAAGGATCGACCTTGTGCCTACGTATTCTCAAAGGGATGTTGAGAAAGTCAGAGCAATCGTAGTTCCCACTTATGCTAGTGGAAGCAAAGGAAAATAGACAAATGTCGTCTAAATGCTAGATGTATCTAATCTATATCATCACATACATCTGTTTGATTTTTGTTTGTTTAACCAGCCTTGTGGCAAAAACTTTCAATGAAGTCAGCCTTGTGACAAAAAGTTTTGATTAATCAGCCAGCCTCGTGGCAAAAGTTTCAATGAAGTCAGCCTTGTGACAAAAACTTTGATTAATCATCCAGTACGGTGGTAAAACAGTTTGATTGATTAGCCAGCCTTGTGGCAAAAAAATTTGATTTTTGATTGATTGATTGTTTGTGATGATATATAAGAGATACTCCTAGCATAGAGATGAAAAATGTCTAATCTCCTAGGGTATTTTGATTTGGATATTGGGGATGCTTATAAGAAGCCCGTGGGTCCTTGTACGAAGCCCAAGAGGAGGCTATCTAAGGGTCCTTGCATTGTAAGCCCAAGAGGAGGCTATGGGAGGGACAATCCAGGGTCCTTGCATTGTAAGCCCAAGAGGAGGCTATGGGAGGATCACTCGTTTGTACAAAGCCCAAGGGGAGGCATGGTATAGTTGGTTTGAGCTCTTAGAGCGATTTCACCGGGAAACCATACTCTATGTCCTAACCTAAACTAGGGAGATTCTTTGCACGAAGCCCAATAGGAGGCTATGGGGAACCTAGTGTTGTACTAAGTTGAATGAGCATATATAACACAATCACAAGTATGAACAAGTACGAACAAACATGAACAAGTACATGAACAAATATGAACAGTTATATGAACAGTTACATATGACAAAGTGTGTGTATATAATGGAGTTTATGAAGGAAATATACCTGTAAGCATAATCCATTTGTATACATAGGGCTCGGGACTCACACTCGGGGAGAGGTCCACTTGAATTTATTCAAAGCTATGTAAACAGGTATTTACAAAGGGGCTTGGGACTTATACCTACATGGAGGCCCATGATATTTTTTGGGAAGATTTAAAGAAACCTTCATTTTTGGTTTGTTATTCAAAGTTAAAAATTAAACTGATCGAGATATGTACAAAAGGCGTACAATGAAATACCTAATTTCATGTACTTGAGTGGGTATGTACAAAAGGGCTCGGGACTTATACCTACATGAAGGCCCATGGTATATTTGAGAAGCAGACGCGTCGTTTGAAAAACGGTTTGAAAATTTTGAAAGAAGTTTTCTGTACAAAGAAAAACTGTATAAAAGAAAAAAGAGTGGGTCTTATACTCTCTAATATTCGAGAGGCCCCTGTTTTATTTTCATAAAACAGGGTGGATGATTTTGAAAATGATTTGAATGTTTTTGAAAGTGAATTGATTACTGTTGTGAAAACAGTTGATTGAGTTTTAGGCTTACCTCGAAGAATGAGAAAATTGGATTTCTGAGTTTGAGGTGTTACCGTGATCCTCAAGTGGTGTGCTTTGAATTAATTATGATTTCAACAGATGTTAAGCATTCTCACCAGCAGAAAAGAATGTCGAACAACCTCACAGCTTTCAGCATTCCATGATCATCCAGTAATTGTTTATAGATTTCTACAGCAAATGGAAGACCAAACAAACAGACAAATCCAAAAGACAACAGAGAAATAATCTCGAAGTCTTGGATGAAGTTAGAAAATTCAAGTAATGTGTGCAAAAATAACCAAAGATAAATTAGATAATTTAAATGATTAGTTACACAAAGTAATATGAAAATATCAAATTCAAATAAAAATTAATCTAAGAAAAGATATTTTTTGTGTTTTTTTCATGGAAAAAGAAAATAATTAGAAAACATAAAATCAAATATGCATCTAAAATATTTTTTGGAGTTTTTTCAATAAGGATTAGAAAATAAAACTAAATCCTATATTAAATAAAATAATACTAAGTCTTTTTTTTTTTATGAAAATTAGAAGAGAATTAATTAAAAAAAAAAATAAATGGATGGGCCAGTAGGTGTTAATCCTGAAAAGGGGGGTGCAGGCCCAACTGATTAAAAGCTGAATGCAAGATAATTAAAAAAAAAGGTGGGCCGTACCGGGTCGGGTCAGGAATGACCCGGATCCGCCAATCTTTGGGAAACAAGAAATGGGTTAGTGAAACCCTAAACCACAAAGAAGCAGCAGCGCTTCTCTCTTCCTCTCACTCGTTCCTGTTTCTGAAAAAAAACAAAGGAAGAACAAAATTTTCGTTTTCCTCTCCATGGCTCTCTCCTTCTCACGATTTTCTCTGCTTGAAAAAACAACAGACAACAACAACCTCTTCTCACGGTGAACAACAACAACAATCTGAAAATCTCTCTCGACCTTCTCACTCACTCTCGGATTTTCTTTACTCACCATCTCTCCCTCTGCTCGCGGTGCCCTCTTCCTCTCAATAAACAACACGGTGATGGAAGTTATGAAGGTGCGGCGGAGCTCACAGCGGCCATGGAAGAATCAAGAGTAAACACTCAACCAATCTCTCTCGGTTCTCTCTTCACTCGCGGTAACGACAACAAATTGATGCTCTTTTTTTTTTCTATGAACAAATAATAACTGTGCTTGCTCTCTCTTGGTTTCAACAGCAACTGGAATTTTATTTCTCACAAAGAAACAACAATGAAGACAACTTCCTCTCCGTTTCTCTTTTTTTGCGAACAACCTCAACAAACAGAAGGTATTAATACTTAACAATTTCGTTTTCCTCTTCTTGTTCATGATACAGCAACACAAGCTTATGCTTTCTGTATTTATTTTGTTTTATTTTCGGTCACAGCATAGCAGTGATAACTAGTGATAGCTAATTAATTTTTTTATCTTAACAGAAACTAGCAGCAACAATTAATAGAGACTAGCAGCAACAATTATCAGTGATAAAGAGGGAAATCGAGTTACCTGCGGTGAGAAGTCTTTCACCGGTATGTGTTGATTACTTCTCTTTTGAAATTCTGCAAGTAAGCTTGTTGTTGCTACTGTGTTGATTTCGTAACTGTTGCAAAGTATTGCTATTGCTGAACTTTTGTTTTGAGTGTCTGAACCGCTACCGCTTCGGAACTGTTGTGGTTGATGCTGTCCCGGATTTCTTTTTGAACAAATAATCTGCAAATTAACTTGTGGTTGATATTGCTGTGTTTCAGATTTGCTTACTGGAAAAATTCTGAACTTTGAATTGTTTGTTGTAGGCTTTCTTTTGATGAAGATGATGCAACAAAACCTCTTTGGATTCGTGGGAACTTTGGATATTAAGGAGACTTGAAGATGATCTTCAAGTGGAAACCTTCCACCAAGGTATGAACTATTTCTTCACCCTTTTTCAAACTATGGAACTTTGAAAATTATGAAAAGAGAGAAGTGAGAAAGCTAGTAGTATAGTAGCTTTGGTGTGATTTTCTTCAATGAGAGAACTTCCTATTTATTGGCAAAGTTAAGGGCATGTTTGGATGATAATAAACTTGATATCCAAGTTTCAATCATTGCAAGAATATTCTTTGAGATATTTCTTATGACATGATCTATGCAAGTGGACATGAAATATCTCTTTGATTTCTCTTTTTTTTTTTTTTTGTCTTGAATTATTCTTTTGTTAAATACACCCCTTTTTGTTTTGACTTGGGCTTTTGAATATTTTCTTGAACTTTTTGCTAATCTCACCCTTCTTGTTTCTTTTTCCATGTGACATGAGCATTCTTGATGAAAGCATGAAGAAATTTGAACTTGAAGGATGAAGACTTTGAAGATTGAAGAATTCAAGAAAGCATGGCATTTTCTTTTATTCTTTGTAATCCAAATTTATTCCACTTTAGAATTGTATGAACTTGTATTCTTGAAAGTGAATAGAATTTGAAAGTTGTAATATCTTTGAACTTTGAATTAGACTTGAAATGTTACAATCTTGAATTTTGGACAAAGTCTCTATTGTAATTCATTTGAAACTTGGAACTTTGTAAAGAATGAACTTCATTTTTGAATGTTTGAATTTCCTTTAAAATCCTTGAATGAAGTTGTATGAACCATGAATATTGGATATTCTTAAATGAAAAATCCTTGAAGTAATGTGAAAAATGTTCAATGAACTTTTAATTCTTGAATTTATGGTTTAAAACCATACTTGAAGCAATTCTTTCAAAATGAACTCAAAATGGATAATGTCCTCTCCTTTTTTGCAAACCTTGAAGAAATCCTTATGGATAATTTTAAATTTGTTCTAAATTCCAAGCAATCCATATGAAACACTTTCTTTCATCAATGACAAACCCACATGCCAATTCTTTGAACAAATTCCAAACTAATCTCTTGAATCGCACAAATTAAAAATGGCACACTTCAAATGAACGCAAATTGATGACTATGGATCTTGAATTGAGATGTAATTTCCATTGGATATTGTCATAGGGATTATTTGAGGATGATTGAAACCTTTGATTGACTCCCTGGGGATTTTTAGGGTTTCCCAAATGTGGTCCCTGATTTTGGTCCCTGATAGTTCAAAACCCTAATCTGATGATTTGAAATTTCACTGTTGATCAATCCTTGTGTAAGAGATGTCTTGAGCCAATAGATTAGGCCAAAATGATGTACTTGGGGTCTTGAGGTCATGTCCCAAGTCATTAGGTCAAATCCTGAGCAAAGGTCAGGAGTATACTATCTTTAGTCAAAACCCTGATCTGGTTGGTTCAGAGCCTTTGAGCTTGTTGAAATGAATCTCCGAGGACCAAATGTTGATTGTTGATGAAGATGATTCATTTGAGATGAAGGGGGAACAAAACCCTAATTAATTGTTATTTGTACTGATGAGTGATTTCCTGATTAAATCCTGCTGAGTCACAAGTAGCAAACACAAGCTATGCAATTTGTTAGGGATGCAAATGATGCATATGCAATGATATGAGGTGGTATCTTAGGTCAAAAATTGAGGTATGACAGATGCCCCTATTTAAGTTTCTTCAACCTGAGACATGAAGATTGAAAATCTTCGTTTTGATAGGGTGGAAGAGACTTAAATATCAGAAGACGCGAATTTTGGACCTAAGATACCAAAATTGCGGATGATGCAAGGATATCTTTACCGAGGGAATATCAAAACTGACTCCGCTGGGGAAAAGAGGTTGGGAAGGATGTCTCAATCCGTTTTAGGAAGAGAATCCGTTTCTCTTCGGGAAGGCAAGTGTATGCTTCACCGGGGAATGATAGCTTTGTAAGAAAAGCTTACCTGTCGACATTACCGACTATCAGCATAGGGATAGACCTGTTTAATAATGCGAAGGTGGAAGGTATGAAACTATATTACCGACTATCAGCATGGTGATAGACTTGACAAGGTAAAAAGAGTTTCAAAGGTTCGGTTAATATTACCGACTATCAGCCTTGTGATAGACATGTTTAATAATATAACCAGAACAAAAAGTTACCGACTACCAGCCTCGTGATAGTGGTTTTGAAGACATGATCAATTATCAGCCAAGTGACAAAATGATCTTGGAGACTTTGCTAGGGAAATTACTGGTTATTCAGCCTTGTGAACAGTAATAAGGCCCTGATTTGTCAAATGGTCTTCATAATTGATTTCCTTGAGAGGAAAAATCTTTTGAAAGAGACATAAGCTGCTCAGATGATGAGGCTATTGCTTATTGTTCAATTTTTTCTTGACTCTATTTGGAGAATCGGAATTTGAATTTTTGGTAAAGACAAGGTTCTAACTAAGAATGAATTGGAAAGAAACAGTCAAACAAGACTTTGTACCCAATGAGGAATGAACTCAAAATGGGATTTTCTCCTTCGTTTTGAGAGGAGAAACTAAAGCAACCTTCTTCCACGAGGAATGATCTCAGTGGGGAACTGGAGAAACAAAATGTTCTTTCTGCTTATGGGTGACAATCTATTGGAGAGATGACACGCCCATACCTGCTTCATTTTTTTCTTTTTTCTCTTTTTTTTCTTTTCTTTTTTCTTTTTGAGGATAGGTATATCCTAGACAAGTGATTTTGAAGCAAACATTGAAAAATGCAAGAACGCATAAATGATGCAAATATGTATGAATGATGAATGTCATGAATGTAGCATGCATACTGACAAAACTGATAGACAAAGGAGTATATACTGGAGATGGACCGACGTCACAATACAACCAGATACTTGGCAAGTGTTCTTCAACACGGTGTAGATAACACAGGTGATGAATGGTGTTGCGTGCTTTAAACTTCTCTGGGGAAGATAAGCATTTTTTCTTATCGAGATGAAAGAACCTTTTCACTGGAGATAGAAAATCTTCGTTACTGGGGATAAAAGACCTTCTTTACTGGGGATAGAAGAGCTTCTTCACTGGGGATAGAAGAGCTTCTTTACCTCGAGGGATAATTGCTTCAAGAATTCTTTTCTGGGACAAGAATACCGTTGTCTCAACAATTTTTCAGGGAGAATCCTTTTGTTCATCCTATGGAGACGACTGCTGATGTTCCTTCCGTTGTTCACAACTCAAAGGAAAATTTCGCTTTTATTTTGAAAAAGAAAAGTGAAGTAAATTCATTTAAAACTTATTTTTTTCTTTTTTGTTTCAAAAGCGAATAACACAATTAAAGCGTCATTTTGCAAGCTGAAAGAAATTAAAGATTGCAAACAAATGGGCACAAGGCTCAAATTTATTTAATAGGATGGAAATCAGCTAAAGGCGTGACTCCATGGAGTATTTACAAAAGTTGGAAATGGTAATTATGCGGAAAAGGCTACATTGAAAGCAATAACCACTATCCCCTTAACAACTTTGAGTTCCAACCGTGTTTGTTGCCTCAGATTGGCGATGATTTGATTGTAGATTCTTTGATGAAAAAGACTCCTCAGGAGACGAAGTATAGACTGATGCAGTTACTTTGTCATAAATCCCTAATTTTTGCCTAGATTGCCCTTTCAGGTTTTCAATCTACCAGGATGATTTTTTCTGTTTATTGTCTCTAATTTTTGCCTGGACCGCCCTTTCGGGTTTTCAGTCCACCGAGACGCTCATTTTTGCCTAAGTCGCCCTTTGCGGGTTTTCGACTTACCGAGCTGTTCTTTTGTTCTTTTTTTAGACAAAGTATTTCTTGACTGCATCAGCATTCACAGGATGTGGGAGTTCATCACCATCCATGGTTGCAAGAGTCATGGCGCCGCCAGAAAATGTTCTTTTGACAACATACGGGCCTTCGTAATTAGGAGACCATTTGCCCCTAGAATCTGGTTGAAAAGACAAGATCTTTTTAAGCACGAGGTCACCTTCTCGAAATTCACGAGGTCGAACCTTTTTGTTGAAGGCTTGTTTCATCCTTGCTTGGTATAACTGTCCATGGCATAGAGCAGTCATACGTTTTTCTTCGATTAAGTTCAACTGATCGTATCTGCTTTGACACCATTCAGCCTCTGATAACTTAGTTTCCATGAGGACTCTCATTGATGGGATTTCAACTTCTACGGGGAGCACAGCTTCCATGCCGTATACTAGAGAAAAGGGAGTTGCCCCTGTTGAAGTACGCACTGAAGTACGGTACCCATGTAAAGCAAACGGCAGCATTTCATGCCAGTCTTTGTAAGTGACGACCATTTTCTGGACGATCTTCTTAATGTTCTTGTTAGCGGCTTCGACGGCGCCATTCATTTTTGGTCTGTAAGGAGAAGAGTTATGATGCTCAATCTTGAATTCCTCACACAATTCTTTCATCATTTTATTGTTCAAGTTTGAACCATTGTCAGTAATGATCTTGCTGGGAATACCATATCGGCAAATGATGTTATTCTTGATAAACCTCACAACCACTTGTCTTGTAACATTGGCGTAAGATGCTGCTTCGACCCATTTGGTGAAGTAATCAATAGCTACCAAGATGAAACGATGACCGTTTGAAGCTTTTGGTTCGATCATTCCAATCATGTCGATACCCCACATGGAAAAAGGCCATGGAGATGAGAGAACGTTGAGTAGAGTCGGTGGTACATGGATCTTATCTGCGTAGATCTGGCACTTGTGACATCTCTTCACGTGTTTATAACAATCAAATTCCATTGTCAACCAATAGTATCCTGCTCTTAAGATCTTCTTGGACATTGCATGCCCATTTGAATGAGTTCCAAAGGACCCTTCATGCACTTCATGCATTAACATGTCTGCTTCGTGTCTGTCCACGCATCTGAGCAAAACCATGTCGAAGTTTCTTTTGTATAGCACATCTCCGTTCAGGAAGAAACTGCCAGAGAGTCTCCTTAGAGTTTTCTTATCTTTGTTTGATGCCCCAAGTGGGTACTCTTGATTTTGAAGGAAGCGTTTGATGTCGTGGAACCACGGTTTATCATCGACGACTGCTTCAGTTGCAAACACATAGGCGGGCCTTTCAAGGCGCGTGATTCTGACTGTAGGCATATCATTCCAATGATTGACTTTGAACATGGAAGATAGAGTAGCCAGGGCGTCTGCCATTCGATTCTGATCTCGAGGTATATGATGCAATTCAACCTTGTTGAAGAAAGTCAACAGACGTCTTGCATAATCTCTGTAAGGAATCAAACCAGGGTGGTAAGTTTCCCATTTGTCTTTGATTTGGTTGATCACGAGGGCTGAATCTCCATATATGTCTAGGATCTTGATCCTTAAATCAATGGCTTCTTCGAGACCCATGATACAAGCTTCATATTCTGCGATGTTGTTGGTGCAATCAAATAGCAGTCTGGCAGAGAACGGGATATGAGTACCTTTGGGAGTGATGATGATTGCCCCAATTCCGTTGCCAAAAGCGTTTACTGCTCCATCAAAAATTAGGCCCCATCTTGATCCAGGGTCAGGACCTTCTTCGGGTAATGGTTCGTCACAATCTTTCATCTTCAAGTACAAGACATCTTCATCAGGAAAGTCAAACTTGAGAGATTGATATTCATTAATTGGTTGATGCGCCAAATGATCGGCAAGAATGCTTCCTTTGACGGCTTTTTGAGCACGGTATTCAATGTCATACTCAGATAGCAGCATTTGCCATCGGGCAATCCTTCCTGTTAAGGCAGGCTTTTCAAAGACATACTTGATCGGATCCATTTTGGAGATTAACCAAGTAGTATTGTTGATCATGTATTGGCGGAGACGTTTTGAAGCCCAAGCCAAAGCACAACATGTTTTTTCGAGCATGGAGTAACGAGACTCACAGTCTGTGAATTTCTTACTCAAGTAATAGATAGCATGCTCCTTCTTACCGGTTTCATCTTGTTGTCCAAGCATACAACCCATGGATTCTTCCAACACGGTAAGGTACATGATTAGTGGTCTTCCTTCAACTGGAGGAATCAATATTGGTGGTTCTAACAGGTACTCTTTGATACTGTCGAACGCTTTCTGGCAATCTTCAGTCCATACAACCCCTTGATCTTTGCGGAGAAGCTTGAAAATTGGCCCACAAGTAGCAGTCATTTGAGAGATAAATCTGGAGATATAGTTTAATCGTCCGAGAAATCCTCTTACTTGCTTTTCAGTTTTTGGTGCAGGCATCTCTTGAATAGCTCTGACTTTGTCGGGATCTACTTCAATACCTCTTTGGCTGACAATGAAACCCAAGAGTTTTCCAGATCTAACCCCAAAAGTACATTTGTTAGGATTCAAGCGAAGCTGATACTTCCTTAGTCGTTGAAACAACTTCAAAAGGTATTCAATATGTTCTTCTTCTGTGCTGGACTTGGCTATCATGTCGTCCACATAGACTTCAATTTCTTTATGCATCATGTCATGAAAGAGAGTAGTCATCGCCCTTTGGTAAGTTGCGCCTGCATTCTTCAATCCAAACGGCATTACTTTGTAGCAAAAGGTACCCCATGGGGTGATGAAAGATGTCTTCTCCATGTCTTCAGGAGCCATCTTGATCTGATTATAACCGGAGAACCCGTCCATGAAGGAAAAGACGTTGAACTTAGCGGTGTTATCGACCAACATGTCGATATGAGGTAATGGAAAGTCATCTTTTGGACTGGCTTTGTTCAAGTCACGGTAGTCAACACACATTCTGACCTTTCCATCTTTCTTCGGAACTGGCACTATGTTGGCCAACCATTGAGGATACTCAGAGGTGACAAGAAAACCTGCGTCGAGTTGCTTTTGAACTTCCACTTTGATCTTGTTAGCCATGTCAGGGTGAGTCCTTCGCAATTTCTGCTTAACTGGCGGACATTCTGGCTTCAATGGCAAGTAATGCTGAACAATATTGGTATCCAACCCAGGCATGTCTTGGTAGGACCAGGCAAACACGTCAACATATTCTTTGAGAAGGTCTGTCAACTTACTCTTGATATCAGTATCAAGCAGTGATCCAATGGTCACTTCTTTTTTGTCTTCTTCAGAACCCAATGATCTTTTCTAAAGGCTCTTTGTGAGGCAGAATGGCTCTTTCCTCGTGCTTAAGTAATCGAGAGATATCGTCCGGGATCTCCTCTTCTTCCTCTTCTTCGGCTTCGAACACAGGAAACTCAAAGTTGGGAGAGGGCATAGGGTTATTGCATTCAATGGGTTTATCAATAGTAAATCTGCACATGTGATTTATATTTATTTCAGAAAATTTATGAATGCAGGAGTGTATGCAGATTTTTTTGAAAAAGTTTTTTTTATTTTATTTTTTGGTTTTTTAGGATTACCATTTCCAGAAAAAAAAGCAAAAAATAAAACATATAATGTAGGGAATTCAAAATGACACTTTATTTATGATTCATTTTTGAAACAAAGCCCTAAACACAAACTCATTTGCCTTGGGCAGGACAAAGAGGGAAACTTTTAAAACAAAGCCCTATACACAAAGTTATTTGGGCGGAACATTTAAAAGCAAAGCCCTATAAAACATCTCTCTGCTTTGGGCAAGGCAGGAGGTCAAAATAACAGCGAGGTGATTACTTTGAGCGGCGAACAACATTCGGAACGTCGACAGCCTTCCAGTAGCAACGAACTCCTCTGTGTATTATGTATTCAGGAGAATTCTCCCCAGAATTATCTTCAGTATTGACCGCTGGTCGAGCAGGATTTGAAGGTCCTGGTTTGTCAACCTTGTTCTTTGTAGAGTTGAAACGGTCTTCTTCTACTTCTTGAAGAGCATAAGACGAGTCACAATCTTAAGAATTTTCAGGATGTATTTCCCAGTCTTCAGGATGAAGAGACTCATTGTCAGCGACACTTTCTGAGTCAACTGCGGGATCATCTTCCCCTTCGTCTTCAAAAATGGCATTTATGTGATAATAACCATCTTCAGGCTTGTTAATCTTGGTAGATGCATTGAATCCGAAATCTTCAGTGATTTCAGGCTGCTGAGAAAATTGAGAGCATTGGTAAGCCTCTTCTGGTTGACTATTATATTCAAAGGAATCTCCCCATCCAGTTGGTTGGATATCCTCAATCGCAATCTTGTAACTTTCAGGTGCAGTATATTTCACCATATAATCATATTTTCCACTTGGTTGTCCCAAGGTGTCCCAGATCTCTGCAGGAACAGGCTCAATTTCTTTGCCTTTAGATTTCTCTGAAGGAGAATATGGTTCTTCCTGAGATATGTATCCCGAGTCATTGAGATAACATTTCCATTCTTCTTCAGTATCGGGTAAACCTTCTTCGATGCATTCTTCGATAAGGACATTAACCTCTTGAGGAATTGGGTTAAGGAACCCTCCACTAATGAACGTTTCTTTGATCGGACGAAGGGTTTCATCCTTCTTGGTGCAGTTTGAGAATGTTGGTGAACATCCGAGACCTGCTCTAGTTTCATTCTTGGTCGGGATCACAACTTGCCCCCAGCCAGTGGTAGTTCCATCTTTCACTACTTTCACTGCCTCTTTGTAAGAAGAAATTGATGCTTTCTTTTTGGAAGATTCGTCTTCTAAAGAGAGACCTTGGAACTGCGTTCCTTCCTCATTATCGGCACTTATGAAAGAGAAATTGGATAAATGGCTCACCATCAAGGCTTGTTCTCCACTTATCGTTACCAATTTTCCATTTGTTACAAATTTTAACTTTTGGTGGAGCGTAGAAGTTACTGCCCCTGCTTCATGGATCCATGATCGTCCTAACAGACAGCTATAAGCAGCTTGTATGTCCATGACCTGGAAGGTGATTTGGAATGTATGTGGACCAATTGTCATGGGAAGATTGACTTCGCCGATAACAGATTTTCGCGATCCATCAAATGCTTTGACAACTACACCACTGAACTTCATAGGCATTCCTTGGTAAGACAAGCGAGCAAGAGTCGTCTTTGGCATCACATTCAAGGAAGATCCGGTGTCTACTAACACATTGGACAAAGAATCTGACTGACAATTCATAGAAATGTGCAAAGCAAGATTGTGATTTTTACCCTCCTCGGGGAGTTCTTCATCACAGAAGCTTAAATTGTTGCAAGCTGTTATGTTGGCTATTATCCCATCAAAGTGATCAACAGTCACATCATGATCTACAAAAGCTTGATCTAAGACTCTCATCAGGGCTTCCCTGTGGGCTTCTGAATTTAAAAGCAATGAAAGTATGGAGATCTTCGAAGGAGTCTGCATAAGCTGATCCACAATCTTGTATTCACTTCTTTTGATAAGTTTCAAAATTTCATCAAAGTCAGGATTCACATTGGTTCCACTGGATTGACCAATATCAGTGTTTGTATTACTGACAGGAGTTTCCACAGGATTTCCCACTGGAACATTGACAGGATTTTGTCCGGTTGTAGGAGCAACAGGCTGCTTTGAAGGTAGTGGAGTATACACACGTCCACTTCTTGTTACTCGACTTACATCGGCGATGTTTTCGACAGATGAGAGAGTTGGTAAAGGAACTTCTTGTCCATCCTTTATCATGGTTGCATTGTAGTTGTATGGAACTGCCTTGTCAGAGTCATAAGGAACAGGTCCAGGTAGACAAATGATCAAAGGAGCAACAGGAACCTTCGGCTTGTTGTAAGTAACTTCTATGCGTTCGGGCATGTTGAAATGAGGAACGATGACGTTAACTGTAGGCATTTCCGAGTTGATATCTGAGACTAAAAGCTCATGCGGATAACATCCTATCATGTTAACTTCATTTTCATCCCTATTTTTGTAGATCTCAATAGTACCATTATCTAGCAAAACTTGGAGATCTCTTCTCACAATCGAACACCCGTGAGGATCCACACAACATATTCTACAGGAACCGTATTGATGCTGGCGAAAATTCGGCCCCCGACAAAGAGTAGCGTGCATTTGTACCAAATCTGCTCTTGAGAAGTTGATATTATAGACTCGGTATTGACCAGGACATCCATACACCATGTTTACAACATGCCCTCCATGATTGGGCAGCGGATTTGCTTGCACATTAGGATTCAAATTTCTGAAAGAGAGGAGATTAGATCTAACCAACCTCTGAACTTCATATTTCAAAGCTATGCAATGCTCAAGATCATGGCCAGGTGCTCCTTGATGATAAGGGCATGAGACCTCTGCTTTGTACCACCATGGGAGTCTCTCAGGTACTGGTGGTGGTGCTTTAGTTTGAATAAGGCCTCTTTCAATCAGAGCAGGGTACAATTTCGTGTATGTCATTGGAATTGGATCAAACTGTGGAGCTCTTTGCACACGATTCTGATTGTTGTTAAGTTGTTGAGCCTGTTGTCGAGGCTGTTGTTGTTGAAACTGCGGAGTAAATCCCGGATTAGGTGATGTATTAACAACTGGCGCAATAGCAGCAATCTGTTGTCGACGATTGACGTTTCCTCTTGGCTTCCCTTGGGATACCATGTCAACACTTTGTTCTTTCTTCTTTGGGAAACCACTTCCAAACTTTTTGATTCCACTTGAAGATCCACCTTCTTTAGTCAGACGTCCGGTTCGGACTCCTTCTTCTAGACGCATCCCCATGTTTACCATTTCGGTGAAATCACTTGGAGCGCTAGCAATCATGCGTTCATAGTAAAAAGGACTGAGAGTATTCAAGAAGATCTTTGTCATCTCTTTTTCTTTTAACGGTGGATTAATCTGAGCAGCGGTTTCTCTCCATCGTTGGGCATATTCTTTGAAAGCTTCATGGTCTTTCTGAGCCATGGATCGAAGCTGATCTCTGTCTGGAGCCATATCCGAGTTGTATTTGTATTGTCGGACAAAGGCCTCACCTAGGTCGTTGAAAGTCCGAATATTGGTGCTATCTAAACCTGTGTACCACTTCAGTGCGGCACCAGTCAAACTGTCTTGAAAGCAACTGATGATTATCTGCATAAGTAGACATCTTTCTGGCATACATCACAAGATGGCTTTGTGGACAAGAACTACCTTTGTACTTCTCAAAGTCTGGGACCTTGAATTTAGCAGGTATCTGTACACTGGGAACCAAACATAGTTCCTGGGCATTCTTTCCAAACAAATCTTTTCCACGGATAGCTTTGACTTCCAACTGAATTTTGTTAAACTGCTCTTGGAGATCTCCCAAAAGGCTTCGCTGATTTGTGCTATCACCCTGATCATGATAAATCTCATTGTCTCCGTAAGGAACAGTGTGAACCATAGGAGTCGGAACCGTCATAGTGGGTTGAGAAAGTGCCATAGTAACTTGAGAAAAAGTTATCCCCTGATTTGGAGTGAACTGTGAACTCTGAGCAGCAGGCGCTTCAGTTGTGGATGTTTGAACCCCAGAAACATTATGGCGGAAACCTGTACCAAAGCTGAAAGGCATGCCCCAACCTTCTGGCATGGAGAAAGATGGAATGCCGAATGCAACCGTAGAAACTGGAGTAGTGACTTCAGATGTTACTGTTGCTTGACTGTTGGGTGGCGGCGGCTGATTCTGTGCGGCCATTAAGGAGTCAACCAGAGTAGTGAGACTTTCCAACTTTTCCTGAAGGGTGGTCACTGTACCACGGAGCTCAACATTCTCTTGTTCAGAGTGTTCCATTACTCTTCTTCTGCTTGAACGAGTATTGTATCTGTGATCTGATTGCGAGCGCGGTCGAGAAACTTTGAGACGCGACAGCTTGACGATCTAATGGAGAAAGATCCAAAAGATAAGACTCTATACAACAGACTCGATATGCAGAATGATGTATGCAAAAAGAAATTTATGATTTTTCCAAATATTTTAAAGATTATTCTCTTGCAAACATTTGTACACAAACTGTTCTTTTATTCAATAAATGGGAAATGTTACAACATTGGAGCGTAGCTCCTTACAGAAGCAAATGATAAATAAAAAAAGCTAAACAAATCCTAAGCATCCTCATCAGACGAAGAACCAAATGCATTGTGCAACTTGAGCTTCATGATTTCTTTCCCATAGTAAGCTTTCAATTCGGCCTTTTCGGTCTTTAGCTTGTCAACAATATTCTTCCAATCGTCAGGAGTTGGAGCGTTGCTTGTTGAACCTTCAGGTTTTTTCTTGCTTTCTTTGATGTACCTCTTGATTGCAGCGTCTTTCTGACGAATCTTTTCATCTTTACTCATGAGCCATCCATCTTGACAGTAGAGAGTTTCTTCGTGATCTTTCACTTGTTTCTTCAACCTTCTGTTTTCCATATCGGTCCTACGAAACTTGTGCTCCCAAGCGTTTTTCTCTAACCTCATCTTGGCTAAAGTGTCTTGGTATTCCTTCATAGTGGGAATGGGAATATTGGGTAGTTGAGGTACCACAAGAGACATGGGTTTCTCATAATCATAAGGCATTTGAAACTCCTTTGCTCTTTTCTTTACCCAGCAGGTGTAGGCGTCCGTAGCAATGCAATTCCTTTCCTCACCTTTTTCTTTCCATCGGACGTCGTACCAAGCTCTCATCATTCTTGTCTTCAACCTTTGAGGATCTTCCCTTTTTTGATAGAAGTAGCTTTCTACTGCGAGACCAACAGGTTTAACTGAATTTGCATACCCGAGTTGTCGTCGGGCTAAGATCGGATTGTAGTTAATTCCTCCTTGTGTACCAATGAGAGGTACGTTGGCGAATTCTCCGCAACTATCAATGGTTTCTGTACCACAGCGAGCCAAGGTATACCAACGGATATCATTATTAGTAAGAGACATAAGTCTTCGAGGCCAACGCAAACCTTCTCGGTTTTCTGTGAAAATAGGAGACTCAGGTAAGTGTGAAATAATCCATTTGAACAACAAAGGTGCACAACATACAATGATTCCACCGCCTTGGCGATTCCTATGATGGACAGAGAAATACATGTCACCAAGCAAAGTCGGAACAGGATTTCCAATCAGAAAAATCTTTATGGCATTGATATCAACAAAGTTGTCGACATTGGGAAACAGAACCAACCCATAGATGAGCAAGGCTAGTATAGCTTCAAAAGCTATCATGCTACCAGTTTCGATGAAATCAAAGGCTTTCTTTATCAGGAAGTGTGAGGTTAAACCCGGGAGGTTTCCTTTGGTAGTCCAATTACTCTCTACTTCAGACTTTTTCAAATGGGTACTTGCTGCAATGACGTGTGACTTAGGGATGGCTTCCAAACCATTGAAGGGTATTTTGTCAGACACAGGGATACCCAACAGATTGGCATATTCTTCCAAGGTTGGTACCAACTGGTAGTCTGGAAAGGTAAAACACCGGTAGACGGGATCATAGAACTGAACCAAAGTTTTGAGAAGTCCTTCATCAACATGAGTGTTTAGGATAGGCAAAAGTTTTCCATAACTTTTCCTAAAATTGGAAGGATTTTGTACAGAAGATGCTAACTCTATCAGTTTTCCCACATCAGGCGCTTTGAAACCGTATTTCTTGGTATGCCTTTTTACTTCTTCCATGACTAAATCCTAAAATGTTTGCAAAGAAAATTTCTCTAAATCTTTGGAAAAATCATGTTTTTATGGAAAAAATGGGTTTTTTTTTTTTGAATGTATGAATGCGTGGATGCATGAATGCCACATATTCAAACATGGTAAAACAGACATGGTAATGCAAACATGATACACAAACATGGTAATTCAAACATAGTACACACAGGTTCAAAGGTCCAGCGTCATGAGCATGAGGTCAGAGAACCAAATAGGGATAGATCTAGTTAATCACCTGTACAACATGTTCTACTGATACGTCAGAGTCTACATTTTTCTTTCGGATATTACCGGCTTTCACAACTAAACTGATGAGCCAGAAATATTCTCAAGAAAAACTCGTCTGAGTGTGGTTCTCCGCATGACAACTATCCAAGTCTTCACCTGGATCGTTTCTACACCACGTCCTAATAAGGCCAGGATGGGTTGGGGTTCTACGGCCAACTCAGCTTCTACAGTTCAATGCGGCAATAATGTCTTCGCTACGAAAGCATGCTAAACATATATTACCAACAAGGAACCTCCACTGAGCGGAAGGATTCTCAAGTGCGCCTGCACATGACTATACCCTCCACCTAATTTCTTATGTGTACTTAATCCGGGTTAGGATTTGTCCATAATGTATCACTTGTAACAGAACCACACAAGTAACAGAACCAAAGAATCACACATGTAACAAAAATTAAAATAAAAACAATAATTAGAAATAACCCTTCCTTTGGAAACAATAAAAAGATGGTCCCCAGTGAAGTCGCCATTTTTCTGTCGCGGGCGAAAAATCGTTTTGTTCCTCTTTTTTGTGGATGAGACACCTGATACCTTCTTTGGGCTCGAGTGCTCATAAAAATTATTTTTCTTTTATTTCGACCAAACTTTTTATTATTTCCAAAGGAGGAAAAGGGAAAAAGCTGCAATAACCTAAAAAGTGGGGGGAGATCTTGGGTAAGAGGGTTGGTTATACGAAGGGAAGGTATTAGCACCCAACGTATCTGTAGTACTCTACAGGGTTCTTTATTGTTTTTATTCTATGCTACGGTGAAGGTTCTTTTGTGAAATAGGTGGGACCTAAGGTGTTTGTTTGATTATGCTCGCAAAGATCATCGCGATCCTCTGCATACATATCCCTTAGAGGGAATCAGAGCATCTGTAGCTCGGGGTCTACGGGTGCTAAGGTTTGAGTGGTTTTTTTTGTTTTGTTTTGCTCGCCAAGGATCGACCTTGTGCCTACGTATTCTCAAAGGGATGTTGAGAAAGTCAGAGCAATCGTAGTTCCCACTTATGCTAGTGGAAGCAAAGGAAAATAGACAAATGTCGTCTAAATGCTAGATGTATCTAATCTATATCATCACATACATCTGTTTGATTTTTGTTTGTTTAACCAGCCTTGTGGCAAAAACTTTCAATGAAGTCAGCCTTGTGACAAAAAGTTTTGATTAATCAGCCAGCCTCGTGGCAAAAGTTTCAATGAAGTCAGCCTTGTGACAAAAACTTTGATTAATCATCCAGTACGGTGGTAAAACAGTTTGATTGATTAGCCAGCCTTGTGGCAAAAAAATTTGATTTTTGATTGATTGATTGTTTGTGATGATATATAAGAGATACTCCTAGCATAGAGATGAAAAATGTCTAATCTCCTAGGGTATTTTGATTTGGATATTGGGGATGCTTATAAGAAGCCCGTGGGTCCTTGTACGAAGCCCAAGAGGAGGCTATCTGAGGGTCCTTGCATTGTAAGCCCAAGAGGAGGCTATGGGAGGATCACTCGTTTGTACAAAGCCCAAGGGGAGGCATGGTATAGTTGGTTTGAGCTCTTAGAGCGATTTCACCGGGAAACCATACTCTATGTCCTAACCTAAACTAGGGAGATTCTTTGCACGAAGCCCAATAGGAGGCTATGGGGAACCTAGTGTTGTACTAAGTTGAATGAGCATATATAACACAATCACAAGTATGAACAAGTACGAACAAACATGAACAAGTACATGAACAAATATGAACAGTTATATGAACAGTTACATATGACAAAGTGTGTGTATATAATGGAGTTTATGAAGGAAATATACCTGTAAGCATAATCCATTTGTATACATAGGGCTCGGGACTCACACTCGGGGAGAGGTCCACTTGAATTTATTCAAAGCTATGTAAACAGGTATTTACAAAGGGGCTTGGGACTTATACCTACATGGAGGCCCATGATATTTTTTGGGAAGATTTAAAGAAACCTTCATTTTTGGTTTGTTATTCAAAGTTAAAAATTAAACTGATCGAGATATGTACAAAAGGCGTACAATGAAATACCTAATTTCATGTACTTGAGTGGGTATGTACAAAAGGGCTCGGGACTTATACCTACATGGAGGCCCATGGTATATTTGAGAAGCAGACGCGTCGTTTGAAAAACGGTTTGAAAATTTTGAAAGAAGTTTTCTGTACAAAGAAAAACTGTATAAAAGAAAAAAGAGTGGGTCTTATACTCTCTAATATTCGAGAGGCCCCTGTTTTATTTTCATAAAACAGGGTGGATGATTTTGAAAATGATTTAAATGTTTTTGAAAGTGAATTGATTACTGTTGTGAAAACAGTTGATTGAGTTTTAGGCTTACCTCGAAGAATGAGAAAATTGGATTTCTGAGTTTGAGGTGTTACCGTGATCCTCAAGTGGTGTGCTTTGAATTAATTATGATTTCAACAGATGTTAAGCATTCTCACCAGCAGAAAAGAATGTCGAACAACCTCACAGCTTTCAGCATTCCATGATCATCCAGTAATTGTTTATAGATTTCTACAGCAAATGGAAGACCAAACAAACAGACAAATCCAAAAGACAACAGAGAAATAATCTCGAAGTCTTGGATGAAGTTAGAAAATTCAAGTAATGTGTGCAAAAATAACCAAAGATAAATTAGATAATTTAAATGATTAGTTACACAAAGTAATATGAAAATATCAAATTCAAATAAAAATTAATCTAAGAAAAGATATTTTTTGTGTTTTTTTCATGGAAAAAGAAAATAATTAGAAAACATAAAATCAAATATGCATCTAAAATATTTTTTGGAGTTTTTTCAATAAGGATTAGAAAATAAAACTAAATCCTATATTAAATAAAATAATACTAAGACTTTTTTTTTTATGAAAATTAGAAGAGAATTAATTAAAAAAAAAAATAAATGGATGGGCCAGTAGGTGTTAATCCTGAAAAGGGGGGTGCAGGCCCAACTGATTAAAAGCTGAATGCAAGATAATTAAAAAAAAGGTGGGCCGGACCGGGTCGGGTCAGGAATGACCCGGATCCGCCAATCTTTGGGAAACAAGAAATGGGTTAGTGAAACCCTAAACAACAAAGAAGCAGCAGCGCTTCTCTCTTCCTCTCACTCGTTCCTGTTTCTGAAAAAAACAAAGGAAGAACAAAATTTTCGTTTTCCTCTCCATGGCTCTCTCCTTCTCACGATTTTCTCTGCTTGAAAAAACAACAGACAACAACAACCTCTTCTCACGGTGAACAACAACAACAATCTGAAAATCTCTCTCGACCTTCTCACTCACTCTCGGATTTTCTTTACTCACCATCTCTCCCTCTGCTCGCGGTGCCCTCTTCCTCTCAATAAACAACACGGTGATGGAAGTTATGAAGGTGCGGCGGAGCTCACAGCGGCCATGGAAGAATCAAGAGTAAACACTCAACCAATCTCTCTCGGTTCTCTCTTCACTCGCGGTAACGACAACAAATTGATGCTCTTTTTTTTTCTATGAACAAATAATAACTGTGCTTGCTCTCTCTTGGTTTCAACAGCAACTGGAGTTTTATTTCTCACAAAGAAACAACGATGAAGACAACTTCCTCTCCGTTTCTCTTTTTTTGCGAACAACCTCAACAAACAGAAGGTATTAATACTTAACAATTTCGTTTTCCTCTTCTTGTTCATGATACAGCAACAAAAGCTTATGCTTTCTGTATTTATTTTGTTTTATTTTCGGTCACAGCATAGCAGTGATAACTAGTGATAGCTAATTAATTTTTTTATCTTAACAGAAACTAGCAGCAACAATTAATAGAGACTAGCAGCAACAATTATCAGTGATAAAGAGGGAAATCGAGTTACCTGCGGTGAGAAGACTTTCACCGATATGTGTTGATTACTTCTCTTTTGAAATTCTGCAAGTAAGCTTGTTGTTGCTACTGTGTTGATTTCGTAACTGTTGCAAAGTATTGCTATTGCTGAACTTTTGTTTTGAGTGTCTGAACCGCTACCGCTTCGGAACTGTTGTGGTTGATGCTGTCCCGGATTTCTTTTTGAACAAATAATCTGCAAATTAACTTGTGGTTGATATTGCTGTGTTTCAGATTTGCTTACTGGAAAAATTCTGAACTTTGAATTGTTTGTTGTAGGCTTTCTTTTGATGAAGATGATGCAACAAAACCTCTTTGGATTCGTGGGAACTTTGGATATTAAGGAGACTTGAAGATGATCTTCAAGTGGAAACCTTCCACCAAGGTATGAACTATTTCTTCACCCTTTTTCAAACTATGGAACTTTGAAAATTATGAAAAGAGAGAAGTGAGAAAGCTAGTAGTATAGTAGCTTTGGTGTGATTTTCTTCAATGAGAGAACTTCCTATTTATTGGCAAAGTTAAGGGCATGTTTGGATGATAATAAACTTGATATCCAAGTTTCAATCATTGCAAGAATATTCTTTGAGATATTTCTTATGACATGATCTATGCAAGTGGACATGAAATATCTCTTTGATTTCTCTTTTTTTTTTTTTTTGTCTTGAATTATTCTTTTGTTAAATACACCCATTTTTGTTTTGACTTGGGCTTTTGAATATTTTCTTGAACTTTTTGCTAATCTCACCCTTCTTGTTTCTTTTTCCATGTGACATGAGCATTCTTGATGAAAGCATGAAGAAATTTGAACTTGAAGGATGAAGACTTTGAAGATTGAAGAATTCAAGAAAGCATGGCATTTTCTTTTATTCTTTGTAATCCAAATTTATTCCACTTTAGAATTGTATGAACTTGTATTCTTGAAAGTGAATAGAATTTGAAAGTTGTAATATCTTTGAACTTTGAATTAGACTTGAAATGTTACAATCTTGAATTTTGGACAAAGTCTCTATTGTAATTCATTTGAAACTTGGAACTTTGTAAAGAATGAACTTCATTTTTGAATGTTTGAATTTCCTTTAAAATCCTTGAATGAAGTTGTATGAACCATGAATATTGGATATTCTTAAATGAAAAATCCTTGAAGTAATGTGAAAAATGTTCAATGAACTTTTAATTCTTGAATTTATGGTTTAAAACCATACTTGAAGCAATTCTTTCAAAATGAACTCAAAATGGATAATGTCCTCTCCTTTTTTGCAAACCTTGAAGAAATCCTTATGGATAATTTTGAATTTGTTCTAAATTCCAAGCAATCCATATGAAACACTTTCTTTCATCAATGACAAACCCACATGCCAATTCTTTGAACAAATTCCAAACTAATCTCTTGAATCGCACAAATTGAAAATGGCACACTTCAAATGAACGCAAATTGATGACTATGGATCTTGAATTGAGATGTAATTTCCATTGGATATTGTCATAGGGATTATTTGAGGATGATTGAAACCTTTGATTGACTCCCTGGGGATTTTTAGGGTTTCCCAAATGTGATCCCTGATTTTGGTCCCTGATAGTTCAAAACCCTAATCTGATGATTTGAAATTTCACTGTTGATCAATCCTTGTGTAGGAGATGTCTTGAGCCAATAGATTAGGCCAAAATGATGTACTTGGGGTCTTGAGGTCATGTCCCAAGTCATTAGGTCAAATCCTGAGCAAAGGTCAGGAGTATACTATCTTTAGTCAAAACCCTGATCTGGTTGGTTCAGAGCCTTTGAGCTTGTTGAAATGAATCTCTGAGGACCAAATGTTGATTGTTGATGAAGATGATTCATTTGAGATGAAGGGGGAACAAAACCCTAATTGATTGTTATTTGTACTGATGAGTGATTTCCTGATTAAATCCTGCTGAGTCACAAGTAGCAAACACAAGCTATGCAATTTGTTAGGGATGCAAATGATGCATATGCAATGATATGAGGTGGTATCTTAGGTCAAAAATTGGGGTATGACAGGTACCTATCTCCCTTGTTTAAATTTGTAGGTGGAATGTCTTGAGCCATCCGAAAGAAGATGGTTTCTAGATAGCGGATGCTCAAGACATATGATGGGTGACTTATCTTTATTCTATGACTTTGTGACTAAGAAGAAAGGATTTGTGACCTATGGTGATAACAACAAGGGAGCAATACTCGGTAAAGGTAGTGTAGGTAATCCCTCTTCTACTACTATCTCTGACGTCCTTCTAGTTGAGGGCCTTAAACACAATCTTATTAGCATCAGTCAATTATGCGACAAAGGATACTCAGTATCATTTTCTAAAGAAAGTTGCATAATTCGAAATGATGACAAGAAAGATGATGTGTTCAAAGGCCTGAGGGTAAATAATGTATACATGCTTGATCTAAATGATGTATCCTCGATTGAAGCAAAATGTCTAGCAACTATGAGTGAAGACTCATGGCTTTGGCATAGACGTTTGGCTCACGTCAACTTTGATTTGCTTAATAAAATCGTCTCAAAAGATTTAGTGTCCGGCCTACCTAAAATAAAGTTTTCCAAAGATCACTTATGTGATGCGTGCCAAATGGGGAAGCAAACGAGGATCTCTTTTAAATCTAAAAACATTGTTTCAACTACAAGACCTCTTGAACTTCTCCATATGGACCTCTTTGGACCATCTAGAATAAAAAGTCTAGGCGGAAACTATTATGGGTATGTCATAGTTGATGACTTTTCTAGATATTGTTGGACGATTTTCTTAGCAAATAAAAGTGACACCTTCTCCGCATTTGAGAAATTTGCCAAGTTAATTCAAAATAAATTAAACACTAACATAGTATCCATCCGAAGTGATCATGGAGGTGAGTTTGAAAACCATCTCTTTGAAGAGTTTTGTGGCAATCATGGCATTAATCATAATTTCTCCGCACCACGAACTCCCCAACAAAATGGAGTTGTGGAACGTAAAAATCGTGTGTTGGAAGAACTTGGGAGAACTATGATTAATGAACACGGGCTTCCAAAATATTTTTAGGCCGATGCCATTAATACAGCTTGTTATGTTCTGAATAGGATCCTAATACGTCCTATTCTAAACAAAACACCGTATGAACTCTTAAAAGGGAGAAAACCGAACATTTCTCACCTTCATGTATTTGGATGTAAATGCTTTGTTCTAAACAATGGAAAAGAAAGTCTTGGAAAGTTTGATGCAAAAGCGGATGAGGGTATCTTTCTAGGATACGCTCAATCTAGTAAAGCCTATAGAGTATACAACAAAAGGTTACATATTGTTGAAGAGTCCGTACATGTCTCTTTTGATGAGTCTTGTCCGAAAGTTGTCGGAAAAGGTAGTGTTCTTAATGGTGCAGGTGTCTCAACTGAGAGTTTACTTAATGATCCGGATGCCAAGCTTGAGAAAGATAAAGAATCCCTCTTACCCGAGAATAATGAAGAGGAAGTGGATCAAACACCTAAAGAGAAAGAAGAAGATCAACCAAGCTAGAAGAGTGATCTTCCTCTTGCATGGAAATCTTCTAAGGACCATCCTATGGAGAACATTCTAGGAGACATATCAAAAGGGGTGACAACACGGTCAAGGATAAGTAACTTTTGTTTTTATTATTCTTTCATCTCTCAAATTGAACCTAAAAACTCAAAAGATGCATTAGTCGATGAGCATTGGTATTTAGCTATGCAAGAAGAGCTAAACCAATTTAAGAGAAATGAGGTTTGGGACCTTGTCCCTCCTCCGCGAGACCATCGAGTAATTGGCACTAAATGGGTGTTTAGGAACAAACTAGACGAAAACGGTATCATCACTCGCAACAAGGCCCGTCTTGTTGCTCAAGGGTATAGCCAAGAGGAGGGGATCAACTATGAGGAGACCTATGCTCCAGTCTCCCGACTTGAGGCAATTCGCTTGTTAATTGCATTTGCATGTTCACAAAACTTTAAGCTTTATCAAATGGATGTTAAGAGTGCTTTTCTAAATGGGTTTATTAATGAAGAGGTTTATGTATCTCAACCTCCCGGATTTGAAAACGTTGATTATCCTGATTATGTTTATAAACTTAAGCGTGCCTTGTATGGTTTAAAACAAGCTCCTAGAGCTTGGTACGAGCGGCTTAGTAATTTTCTAACTAATCAAGGTTTTTCAAGAGGGAAAGTTGATACTACCCTATTCATTAAGAGACATGAAAAGCATTCAATATTAGTTCAAGTGTATGTGGATGATATTATCTTTGGTTCTACTAACATGACTCTTGTAAAGGAGTTTTCTAAGCTTATGCAGGGAGAATTTGAAATGAGCATGATGGGTGAACTAAACTACTTCCTTGGACTTCAAATAAAACAAATAAAAGAAGGAACGTTTGTGAGTCAAACCAAGTATTGTCAAGAACTCATCAAACGGTTTGATATGGAAAAGTCCAAGGCCATTGACACTCCTATGCCTACCGCAGTAAATCTTGATCGGGATGAACATGGTAAGCCGGTTGATGTAAAAAGGTATAGAGGTATGATCGGTTCCCTACTTTACCTTACCGCTTCCCGTCCCGATATTATGTTTAGTGTATGCATGTGTGCAAGATATCAATCTTGTCCCAAGGAGTCTCACTTAAAAGCCGTTAAGCGCATACTTAGGTATCTTGTAGGTACAACTAAGCATGGCTTATGGTTCTCCAAAGGTAGTGATTGCTCTTTGGTTGGATATTCCGATTCCGACTTTGCCGGGTGCAAATTGGATAGGAAAAGCACTAGTGGAACATGTCACTTCTTTTCAAATTCCTTGGTTAGTTGGCATAGCAAGAAACAAGTGTCCGTTGCTTTGTCAACTGCCGAGGCGGAATATGTGGCGACTGGTAATTGTTGTGCTCAAATACTTTGGCTCAAGCAACAATTACTTGACTTCAATGTCAAGCTTGATCATATTCCTATCTTTTGTGATAACACAAGTGCTATCAATCTAACCAAAAATCCGGTCTTGCACTCTCGCACTAAACACATAGAAATACGCCATCATTTCCTTAGGGATCATGTTGAGAAGGGTGATGTAGTGTTTGAGCATGTTGATAGCAAAAATCAACTTACCGACATCTTTACAAAACCACTAGCTACCGAGCCCTTCTTTCACATCCTTAGGGAACTCGGCGTTCTTGATATATCGGATAGGTTGCAACTATGAGTAGTTGCATATGCTTTATTTATTATCATGATCTATGCTCTCACAATGTTTGAAGTGTTCATCAAAAGATATGTGAGGGCTTGTTTCTCATCTTCCTTGTGTAAAGGTAATATCGTTTCAACCTTAAAACTCACTTCATGGTAATGTATCACTATGGTAAAGCTGAAATATGTTCATCAATATGTTTAATCTATGCAAGATTTGGTCATAACATGCATACATTCATTGCATACTGCCAAATTTTGAAATTTGCAAGCCTTAGGTCGACCTAATCTTTATGTGAGTCGACCTACTCAAAAATAAATTTTAAAAATTTAAGGCTAATGCGTCGACGCATCCACTGCATAGGTCGACGCATCGTTCGCAAAATTTCAAAATTAGGTTGCATTTTTAAAAGGGAACACAAAGCTATTTCATTATCTTCCTTCTCCTCTTGCGCCGACCCTCTCCCTAAAACCCTAAGAATCACTCATCTCCTCTCTCTCACTCATCCATGGCTTCCCACAAATCACTGAGAAATAGAGCAAGCAGAGAAGACTCTTCCTCTCAACAACAACCTGAAGTAGAGGATGCCTTATCTCTCATTCCTGATGCTCTTATGGAATCCTACTCTTCCCACTTCAGAAACCGAAAAGTCATCAAACAATTCATGCTGTTCACCGGAACTCTACGAAGACTTCATCTTCAACAGTTAATGGAACTAATTGAATTTCAAAATCTGGGCACTTTTCTTGAACTGAGCCATGAGTACAATGAGGATCTAGTAAGGGTTTTCTATAATGGTATGCAAGGACACTTCCAAGGGAGTTCCTTCAACTTTCAGATGGGTACAACCACATATGCCATCACCGACAACACTTGGAGGCAATTAGGTCTATTTCCACTCCGTGAGAATGCCGTCACGGTAACTGATACAAACGTGATGACCCAATTTGACTATAATGTTGCTCTGAACAACATGTTGCAACGCCCTCATGGTGACCATATAGTCCAAAGCAACTTGTTTCCTCAGTCCGCTACTACAGGTCTCTTAAACATTATTGACAGAATTTTACAATGGAATGTGGCACGTATCATCCGACCTAAACAAGGTGGATACTCTCGTGTTGACCAACAAGAAATGTACTTAGTTTGGTTGATTAAGAGTCGAATTCCGGTCAATTGGCCTCATTTTATTGCGAAGCGTATGTTTGAATTAAAGGAATCAGGTAGAGGAACCACTATTGGATATGCATCTCTCATCCAATGGGTGCTTAACAAAGTCAACATTCCATATCAGCGGCTTCCAAAGAAGACCATATCCATTGACCAAGAATTCACCAAGAAGACACTGAATATGATGGGATTTTTCTACAATCGCGCCACGGGTGCCTATGGTGCTGTTCTACGAGGCAACAATCCGGATCTAAATAGAGAAGATGAGGACGAAATGAACATTGATGAAGAGGAAGACATTGCAGGTGAACATGAAGATGAGGATGTGGGTGCTGAAATTGGTGGCTCGAATATTACACAATTAATGGAGGCTATGCGTCTTCAACAAATTGAAAATCAAAATTTGATGAATGAGCGCCTAACCACTCTAACCGCTCATGTCACTGAGCAAGGTGCTCAGTTTACCGCCTACTCGACACTTCAAGAGCAAAGGTACAACACGCTCTATGGCATGGTTGATGCCTAGAGCAACCAAATCTCCTCCTTCACAAGTGCCTTCATGCAACACTACCCATTTCCTCCAGTTCATTCGTCTCAACCACCACCATCGGCTCAAGAAGGAGATGATGATGCAAATGCCTAGTGCTCTCTTTTGATTTTCTTTGCATTCAACATTTCCATATTGTCATGAACATTTTATTTGTATTTTGTGACTTAATTTTATCTTCTGCTAGATATAATTCTACCGTACTTTGTGTTTGTGTAAGGATTTGAATTGAGCTATGTGCTTATTCTCGTTTAGCTATTTATGTTATTTTGCCGTTTATTTTATCATTCAGCATTGTTTTATGTGAATGAATGCTTTATGATTATGATTGCAAAAGGGCTTAGAAATGATCAAAACTGAACTATGTTATTCCACCATATATGTATAATACTATCTGTCTCTTTTTGATGTTGTCAAAGGGGGAGAAAACTGAGTGAATCAGCAAGCAATGGAAAACACATGCACCAAGATAGGGGGAGCATACAGAAAGGGGGAGCAAGAACCTCGGTTAAGCAATGCCTCGATACAAAGATTCACAATATTTGCCATCATCAAAAAGGGGGAGTATGTGAGGGCAAGGTGTAGTTTTCATGACGTCAAAACATTGTGAATCAACTACAACCCGAATGGAATCTGAGAAACCGAGCAAATGCAATTAAGACAAGTATCTTTGACCACAAGACATTAATAGGTCGACTCATGGATGCAATAGGTCGACCCATTGCAAGCTGATTCTGAAAGATTCCAAGTAAGGAGTGAATGCGTCGACGCATTACATGCATAGGTCGACGCATGGAACTTTGAACTTATCTCGGGTATGTGCACGCTGACCCTTCAGGTCGACGCATCCAGCTTTTGAAACCTCAGATGAAAAAGGAAAATGCGTCGACGCATGGATGGAGTAGGTCGACGCACAAGACTTTGGGGAAATCACGGGAATGCGCACGCCGACCCTTCAGGTCGACGCAAGTGTCACACATTCCTCCTTTTCAGGTGCAACAAACTCAATAGGTCGACCTATGCAGAGAGCAGGTCGACCTGTCGCTTATTAATCTGGTTTTTCTGCTGTGTTCAAATTGGTTTATGCATCAAGTGAGGTATAAATACTCAAGTGATCATTCAATAGCAAAACAACAAGAAACGTGAAATATAGACTCAGCTTCTTTTCATCTTCAACTTTTCGCTTATTGATCGAGAATCACACATAATCATCTTTCTCGATCGAAGTAAGGAACGTGTGTTGATAAGGTTCGACGGTAGAGTTTGTCTTGTTCGAGATTCGACGGTAGACATTCATCTTGTTCGAGTGAAGATTGTTGAGGGTGTTTCTTGTATAAAACCTTAGGGTTTTTCCTTCCTCATCAAAGATTTTGTTCGAAGGTTTTTGACGATCGATTCGCTTTGGTAATCAATTCAGCTGTGCATAAGAGTTTGAGAGATTGAAGATCTACTCAACAAACTTGCTACAACCGGAGGATTGAGAAAGGAACAATCGGGGTCTTGATCGTGAAGATCTTAGACATTGACTTGATTCGACTTGAATCAAGGGGAGGATCGAATTGTATTTCAATTTTACTGCATTATTGTAGTTGGTGATTGGTACTTTCTATCCATGTTAAACATTTTGCAATCAAATAAAACTTTCCTAATTTCATTTGAAATTAGGGGAAGACGTACTCCTGCGAGGACGATAGAGGAACTGCCTAAACAAATATCGTGTTCCTTATCGCTTTTACTTTATCACATTTTCACTTGTTTTCGTTTATTTCCATTATTGAAAAAAAACTAAGGTTAGGTAAAATATCGATCACCAAGTGTTCGATAAAATTACTCAATCAAATTTTTGTTCATATTTTAGTGAAAACGTTCATTGTGAGTAATATACCATATAGTGTGTAATTGAGACAATCGAGATATTCGTTAAAACGTAATTCATCACTTGTCATTCTCATCCGTTTGGTTTATTGCACATATCCGGTCCCCGATAACATAATGATCTTAGACGATTAAGTGATTCAGGGAAGTCACGTTTCAAATAGCTAAAATTTTCTTAGGTCGAAAAAGGTGGTCTATTCACCCCCCTCTAGACCAGTCCTATCGTCTAACATCAGCCTTAACTCTGGGCTTTGTACAGAACACAAATTTCGTTTAGTTAATCCCCAGTAAAGTCATATCCTAGAGTCAATAAAATCAATCAAAAAAGGCCTCAAGCTTGGGCCTCATACAAGCCAGCTAAAGTCAAATCTTTCATACAGTAGATAGACATAGCTTATCTCTATAAAGAGATCTTTCTCCTATCTCACCACATTCAAACAAACACACATTACATTACATTTTAATTTTAATCAGTCTCCCATTTAGGATTTTGAAAGACATGCTCTGGTCAATTAACCCAGGCATGTGTAACTTTCCCTAATTTTGGGTGAACACCTTTCTTTCATTCCAGACGCAATTGACTGGTATACTTGCACATACGCAAGTAAGGTCCCCCTCTTGAATGAAATGAATTCAGCTTTCCTGTCACTCTTTTAATGTTTGTTGTGGAATAGTAGAAATACCTCTCTGTAAAGATGATTTCATGTCTCTTTACTGTAAACAGAGATTTAATTCAAGCTTCAACCTTGAGCTTCAAGCAAGGCACCAAAAATAATTAATTTCCCTAATTAGTTCTCCGAACTACAAAAAGCTCTGACATCCATTAGGGATATGTAGGCATGAGGTTCACAAGGAATCTCAGCGAGCTAATAAAAAACCAAAAATAGTCTGTCTGTCTTTCTTTTAATTCAATTCAATTCCTTCTCCCAATACAAAGGAGAAACTTTCCCAATCAATAAGCAACAAACACAAACACATAGACACAGAGAAGGTTCCCGTAGAGTACTACGGATATGTAGGGTGCTTAAACTCTTCCCTATGTATAACCGACCCCCCGGACTCCAGAATTTCTAGTCTAGGTGAATCCCCATACTTAGCAAACTCCTAGGGTTTATTTGAGATCTTTTTCCCCTTCCTCTTTCATAGGATAATTAAAATTTCGTGTGTTATCGTAGGAAGAACTGAAACAAAATTCATCCCGCCACGGGCGCATTCTCCTTCCAGATTTTGCGTGAATGGTCTAGCGTGCCGTCCTCCCAAGTGAAACGGGGAGGTAAATAAAACGACACCACAATTACTACTTCTCCCCCTGTTTGGCCATAAAAGTTGCCAAAGCAAACTACTGTCTTCTCCCCAAAATATTTTTTTTTTATAAATAATGGTTCCTCAAGGATGCAGATTCCTAACTTGCTCCGCAAGTTTTCAAACTGTGTAGCATCAAGATCTTTTGTAAAAATGTCATTGATATTGTCAGGAACATTCTTGTCACTATCTTTAGAATCATCTCCAGACTTCTTGGTTAGATCCTCATTTTTCAAAATATGCACCAGTTTCAACTGTGCATCATTCAAGATCCTATTGGGACTGGTTACCTCTGTATGCATATTTAGACAAGATACTACTTTGGACGAGAGGAACAGAGATTGTTGAGACATCTCAATGAAGTGAGTGAGTTTCAAACATGTTTCTGTGGTAGAGGCGCAATTTGAGATCACACTAGAGTTGTTGTAGAGAGATGGTAGTTGAAGGATCTTTTTGTGAACCAGGAAAACCTTCACATCCAGCTTGTTAACAACATCTAGATCGGTGGTTGACCTCTTTATAGAAATCTATTTGTCTTCCATGCAATTTTTGATGTAGTAGGGGATAGTTATGACTTTCCTTTTGACATTCTGATTAGCTACACTTTGGTGTATCCAACTGGATTTAGACCATTCCAAAGGATTTGTAGAAATCATACCTAACATCAGATTCACATCTTCTGGTGTGATAAGAAGGATCATGCTCTCCTTGCTTACTTGAGTTCTCAGGATGAATTGTGAGTTCTTTGCTCTTTCCATCCAGATTCTTGAAGCTTGGTCTATTTCTAGTGACTCCTCTCTTAGATGAAATTGACTGTCAATGGATAGCTTCCTTGGGACCAAGTTCAATGCAGTACCTATCTT
Organism: Vicia villosa; assembly: GCF_029867415.1. Lineage (NCBI taxonomy): Eukaryota > Viridiplantae > Streptophyta > Magnoliopsida > Fabales > Fabaceae > Vicia > Vicia villosa. The sequence goes on along the minus strand of NC_081186.1, from coordinate 127,374,134 downwards.
GAACAGATAAACTTCTACTTTCATATCTCTAGTCTGAATGTCATTCAGCGCATTCATCATTGTTTTTGTTAGGTTAAAGATTTAGATGATTTACTTGATCTTCTGACAGCTTTTGGAATTTGGTTCCGAACAGTAATCTCCCTGTGGAGAACATTTTGGATACTTACTGACGAGCATTCATCAATTCCAGAGGCTTTGTTTGTCTTAATGCTCAAAATCGAGTTCTCAGCATATTTTGATGTTAAGACATCTGTTTTGATATTTTCATATTCAACTGAGGTAGCAGACTCACCTCCTTCTACAGCATCCCACATTATTGTCGTGTTCTTGCTTGTAACAGGAATGCACTTGTCCTTTTTGTGATTGTTATCTTGTCTAGGCTTCCTTCTTCTAAAGCTTCCTGTTTTCTTTATAGCCTCCTCCTCATTTTTGTCACAGCTTGAGTGTTTAGCGTTCACACGTGACTTCCGCTGTGGTGGCTTTATCTTGGTCAGGTTTTCCTGTTGAGGGATATTTCTTTTGGTAGGTGGATGAGTTTCAGGACAGGAGAACCTCAGGTGACCTATCTTACCACATTGATAGCATCTCTTGGCTGAGACAGATGTGTGTTTTCCCGGATGTTGAGGCTCTTGATTGAACTTCTTTCTCTTCTTTGTGTCTCGCAGTTTTCCCTCCAGGTCAACAATGTTTATCATGAGACTTACTCTTTCTTCTTGTAACAGGGCATAAGCATTTTTATACACTGTCAGTCTTTTGCTCAGTTCTCCATTTAGTAGACACACCTCAGAATATCCAGCAGCAAGTTCTTCGCTGGTGAGTTCTTCAATATAAGACTCATCATCAAACTCATCCACTTCTTCTATCTGGTTCTTTGTTCTGGGAACAGGAACCTCTAATTTGATAGTTCTTTCTTGATGCCTACCCTCAATTTTTTCTTTGGTCATGGGACAAGTAGAAAGAAACTTGGAGTTTTTAGGCTCCCATAGGTAACAATTATTCTCAGATCTGACTCCCTTCATGACTTCTTCATTTTCTTCATTAGTAACAATACATTACTCTTTAGTGAACCTGACATAGAATCCTTCATCACATAGTTGGCTGATGCTTATAAGATTTGCAGCCAGTCCTTGTACAAGTAAGAAATTTTTTAGATTAGGAACACCCTGACCTTCTGTCTTGCCAACACCTTTGACTTCTCTTATTTCTCCATCACCGAGAGTCACATAGTTGGTTCCCTCAAGTTTGAAGTCTACTAGTGAGTTCTTTCTCCCAGTCATATGATTTGAGCAACCACTGTCAAGGTACCAATCTTCTTTGGCAGGAATTCTTAGAGAAGTGTGTGCTACTAGAGCAACATTCTTAGCCACCCACCGTTGCTTTCGATTACAGGTATCATATTCAGGTTTGGCTTGATGAATTTTCATCACTTCCACCATTTCTTTCTCTTGAATTATCTTTTGTGTTGGAAACAAAGGCTATGCTTTTGTTCTTCTTTTCAACAGACTCGCAAATACTTAACTCAAAGGTTTGTAGAGAACCAATGAGTTCGTCCAGCTTCATGTTGCTGATGTCTTGGGTTTCTTCTATGGCAGTCACCTTCATATCAAATCTCTTAGGCAGTGATCTGAGGATCTTTCTTACCAGTTTTTCTTCAGACATATTCTCTCCTAAGGCTCCTGAGTTATTTGCAATCTCAAGGACATTCATGTAAAATTCATAGATGGTTTCATCCTCTTTCATCTTGAGATTCTGAAACATAGTGGTAAGCATTTGAAGTTTAGACATCTTTACCTTGGATGTGCCTTCATGAGATGTTTTGAGAATATCCCAAACTTCTTTAGCTAGTTCACAGTGTTGCACAATATGTTCTTGTCAATTCCATTGAACAAGGAATTTAGGGCCTTGGAATTGCCCAACGCTAGCTCTTCTTCAGTTTTGTTCCATTGTGCTTCAGGAATTAGGACAGGGGCTCCATCTTCCATAACCTTCTCAGGATATTTCCATCCTCTTTCCACAACTCTCCAGGCCTTGCTGTCCATAGACTTTATGACTGCTACCATACGAGGTTTCCAGTAGTCATAGTTAGAGCCATCCAGGATGGGTGGTCTATTCCCAAATACTAACAATTCCTTCTCCATAGTACCAAAATTTTGTTGTCCCTAGATCTCACCCAGATGTAAACAGGCAAGGTGCCTGCTCTGATGCCAATTGAAAATTCTAGTAACTCACGCTGGATGTCATACTGGATGTTATGACATCGACAATAACACAGCACAAAACGTTAAAACAGAAACGCATAAAAACAATAAATAACACATAGAATTGTTTACCCAGTTCGGTTCAACAACCTACTCCGGGGGCTACCAAGCCAGGGAGGGAATCCAATATAAGCAGAATTAATTCGGAGTTAAACTCCCCCGTTTACAACTCCTCACTTAAAACCTACCCAATGTAATTCCAATTTATTCCTAGACCTGAGTATATCCACTCACTCCCCCTCAATCACAACAGTGATTACAAATAAACATTAAACAAATTCAGAGAGAAGACACACTTCAAAAACACACCTTGATCTGCTTAAAAGCTTCAATCAAGAGACACACACTCGTGCTTAAAAGCTTAGAGTGACAATTAGCAAACACAACCTATTCCAATACAATCATCCAAAGACAATTGCTTGGTGTACAAAAGACAGCTACAGAACTACAGTTCTTCACAATTAACAATTCTCTCTCTCTCTCTCTCTACGTTCCAAATTAGGATTGCAGTATTCTTATATGCAGCTCTTGGGCCTTGGGATTTTTTAGAAACAAATTAGGGTTAACCAAGTTAACCTAATTTACACACCATCTGGTTGTTACAGAATATGTTGTCAGCGAAATCTTCTAGACGAAATATTCAGCACAGAATAAAAGGTTTCCTAAATTGTAGATTGAGAGAAATCGGGAAACACATTAACAAAATATAACATCTCCTTCTGTCAGACAAGGATGTCATGACATTGGTCATGACATTCACTAACAAAACCTGTATTAGCTTAACACATATGCAGCCTGCATAACACAATATAAAACATGTCATGACATCAGTCAAGACATTAAACACTCAGGTATGTTTTACCACAAATGCATCCAACATGAAAAACATCTACATATATAGATATATACACATACACACCTTTGTTATTAAACCAAGCCAAGCTATAACCTTGAAAGACCTTAGTGATCTTTGTTTCCATTTTGTTCTAGTTGTTTGTGGGATGAAGGCATGAACTATTCCGGATGTGACACGATTGCTAGTGAGAGTGTTTTGTCCTGTGCGTGCTGCTTAGTTCTTCATGAACTTGTTCAATTGAGAACTTAGTTCATAACCATGCTGTGATTCTGAGAAAGCTTTTGATAATTATTTGTGTGTGCACATCGTTAAAATTTGAACCATCCATTTTGTGTTGTTAACCTTGTTTTAATGGTATTTTGTTTCTTGTTGAGTTATTTTTGTTGAGGACAAACAAAGAAGAAAGTTAGGGAGTGTTGTTATAGGCTAATTTGTATATATATTTGTTCATACTTTTGAGGTCTTTTGCAACTTATAGTATGAATTTTAATACTTAAGTTTTCAATTCATGTAAATAAATAAAATTTAAGTTTATGTTTGTGTATACGTAGTTTCTTTACTTTTCCTTTGCATTCTGTAGGAATTTTTAGAGATAGCAAGTTTTGGGACTTAAAGTATGAAGAGGAGAGCTTAGAAGAGGCAAGAAGTCCAAAATAATCAAGCAAAATTCAGCAAGCTCGCTAAGCGAGCCTATAGCGTGCTAGGATAGGCCTAGGCCTTGGCAGAGAGAAGCCGTATTTTCGAGCTCGCTTAGCGAAGTCGTCTCGCTTAGCAAGGTCAAATTTGAAGACCAGATGTTTTCGTTGGCTCGCTGAGCGAAGTGGGTTGGCTAAGGAAGATTTCACTTTTAGGCACTTGTGTTTAGGCACTTGGAGATATTTTTATGGTCTTAATCTTTCATAACAATTTCTAGGGCATAAAATAGAGAAAGAGAGAAACATTTTGAGAGCTTTTCATCAAGATTTCCAAGCATCATCCATTTTCATCTTTGATCTTTGATGCTAGTGAATCTTCTTTTCTTGCTTGTTGTTGAAGATACCATGGCTATGGCTAGCTAAACCTCTTTTGTGTCAAGATTAAAGGTAGTTAACTTATATAGTATGTATTTCTTTTGATCTTTTGTGTATGAACCTACTTGATGATTAATATATGGTGAATATCTTGTTGTTTATGTTCTATTTGTTTTTTTGAATCATTATTGAGAGATATGTTTCAAACATTGACCTAAAGATATTCATCTATCAATAAACAAACTCAAGAGATAGATTTGTGAGTTGATAATCACTTATATCAAGCTTTAAAGATTATCATATTGATTGTTGGCATGAGAGATCATCTAGTGGTTAATATGATAATACTCATGATATTGCTTTAGAGATAAACAATATCGAGAGGATACGTGATTGTATTAATCATTAATAAGTTTATATGCTTGACTTATCGAATATATATGAAGAAAGTTAATGAAGCCTAATCTTGACACACTTTTCTCAAATCGTTCAAAACTCTACTTTACTATCCTTACTTTGTTTCCATGCAATCGAAACATTCTGTTACTAAAACTTTCCCAAAACCCTTACTCAAAACATTTTAACTGTAGAACGGCGGTAATATCGCACTAATCCCTGTGGAAACGATAAAACAAATACTTACCATGTAAAGTGTTTTCAACAACTTCCAATTTTAAAATATCCCTTCCACTTTGACATTGTTACATTGATAAATGTGATACTACTACCAAAAATCACTGTTGTGGTTGCTCTTAGTTACTTGAGGTGGAAGAAACAGAAATATTATTTAGAGATAGGTGCGAGATTGGATAACAATAAAAGTTTGAGAGACAGGGAGGGTCACAGACGAGCCTTTATAGATGAGATACAAAGAAAGTATTTTGATTGAAAATGTTGTGAGATTGAGAGATGTAACACCCCCAAAACAATACTACTAAACAAGGCATACATTTTCACATATCAGAGTAACAAGCATGCACCACATGAGGGTGTTACATACATTTTAAACCAAACATAACACTTAAACATGCAATGGTCACATACAATTAACACGGAATTTAAACTTTAAAACAAAACATGCATAACCATGGCAGAATAATCATCTCATCTAGAAAATGGAAAACTTGGATGATTCCCATACATCATCCACCATATCATAATATCTTGGCTCAAGGCCACACATCAAAATATCACATATCCAATTAGGAAATTACATATGAGTAAAACAATATCTCATAATGTCATACCCCAAAATTTACCTTCCACACTTATCTCATAGCAAAAGCAAGGTTCAAATCTCAAGATATGGCTTATTCAAATAACCCAGATAATTCACAAGTCAACTGATCCAAACTGAAAGGTCAATCATAATCAAGGCATGATTCAAACCATAATCATTGGGCAAACATCAAGTATGGGGTGCATAACCATCATTTGATCAAGAATTGATCATGATTCCATTAATAGAAACTCAGAGATGAACAAATACAAAAAGGTTCAAATTAGGGTTTCTTAGGAGAAAGTCAACCCAACTTTGACTGGGCATAACTTTCACATGGAACATCAGAAATTCCCCACTCAAAGCCTATTTTGAAGGAAATTGAATTCTCTACAACTTTGTGTCTCACAAGCCAGGGCTAGAAATGCTTCATTTAAGAGATACAAGGCAAAATATTACAGGTCATTTTCAGGCATCCTTCAAAAGCAGTTTTTTCCCAAAGAGAATATGATCAAGATAAAAGCTCCAAATGAAAAATATGTTCCAAAGTGGCTTGTAGAGGACCTCTCGAGGTTTCCAAAAAGTATTAGAACTCCTTCATAGCCCAAATATTGAAGGAGATATGCTTGATCAAAGTTAGGTGATTTTCAGGGACCAAAAGTGAAAAAAGGGGGTTCAAATGGAAAAACTTTGCAAAAGGGCCCATAATATTTTCATACAAACTTGGTCCACAAGCTATTAGCATGCCCAAAAACCACTCACCACGAAAATTGGCATTATATTTGAATTAATGTTTTTTTATTTTCATTTTTATGATTTAATGAAGACTAAAAATCAAATATTTTGTTAAAATTATATTTTATTTGATTTCCAATCAGAATTAATGACCAAATATGATGTAATTTCGTGCATAGTGATTGGAGAAGGAAGTTAATACAAATTATGACCAAAATAGCAAGATTTTATTCAAGAAAATAAAATCAATTTCTCAAATTAGGAAGATTGGATTTAAGTGAGGTTTTGGACAAAGATTTACCCTAATTCTATTCTCCTATAAGTAGTAAACACTAGCCAAGAGACTAGGGGACGAATTTCTGGAGAAAAGAGGCCCGAGCAAGAACATGAAAAGAGCTTCAAAAATTGAATTCGGTTTTGGAGTTCTAGGAGGTTTCAACAAGAACCAGCGGTTGCAAAAGATTCCTGGGAAGATTCTGAACGTGTCTGGATACTAGCATAGCATCAACACCCCCAGAAATTTCTCCGTTTAACTCAGGTAGGTGATTCTGAAAACTTGGTCGATCTGAATGATTCATGCATTTATTTTGGAAATTGATTGCATGTTTAGGTTTGTCTTGTTGCTCTGATCGTTCCTGAATAAATTGTTTGGTGTTTATGTGCCTTAAACATGATTTGCCATTAGAGGCCGGTTTGAGTTCTAGGTTTTCCGATTTGGGGTTTCTTATTAGGGTTAAAATTAGGGTTAATTGAATATATGAATGAACTCGCGTGGTTTAGGTGAGACGATTGCAGGGGTCGCGAAAGATTTATGTGAGAGTATAGCCTAATCGCTATTTTCGTGTTCTGATTTGCTACGAGTAAAGCCGTAGCAATTTCGTAGCTAAATTTACAGGCCTTTAGGGAAACTTGCGAAGAAGATGATGCGTTGGCATCCGTTGGTTGGATCGTTTGAATTTCGCGCGTAGAAAATTCCATTTAGGGTCACATGTTTTATTTATTTGACTGGAAGCGTATAATAATCAGATGTGTGGTTTGGCTGAGTTGGTTGTGCAGCGCGCCTGGGAGTGGAGGGTCGTGGGTTCGAGCCCTCCCTCCTTCATATTTTTAAAAACATGTTTCCATGTGATCCCATGCACCCAGCCTAGCACCTGTGCCATATACCTTCAGATCTGAACCGCTAAATCCCCACTAACCTCAGATCTAACCACCCAGAATGAATACCTATATCATACAACCTCATGAATGCCACACTGAATTAAAACCTTAATAGATTAAATAAAACTTTAATTATTTTGTTTATTTTAATTAAAATACTTATTTTAATATATATTAATTATGTTATGATTATTTTTTTAATAAAATAAATACATGATAATTATATTAAAATTTTTAATTTGTTATTCGTGCCGATTAAATCGATTGATCGCTATGATTAACAATAATTTTAATTAAAATGCTGTTAAATTAAAATAAAAATCAAACTAAATTCGATTAAATGGCTGCAACTATCTTATTGGTTGTGGTGATTAATCTTGCCTTATTATTTAATTAAATTTGTTATTATTTGTAGTCGTGTTAATCGATTATGAGAGGTAACGATATAAAACGCCAATTAATAAATAAGTAAAATACAAGTAAGTTGTTATTAGTGATAATCGAATTAATCGATTTGAATTGGTAACAATGCAAATCCTTAATCTTTTAACTATGGTGATCAAACCTATTGATCATTGCGGTTAATTGTGCCAAATCAGGGTTGTACGCCCGAAACATCTAAAATACACTAAACCACAATATTACAGGATTTTTATCCTGGGCAACTCAAAATGCCCTTTCAAATCAAATTCAAACTGCGGTAGGCAATTCGGAGAGCCTCAAAACAATTTCAAAACAATTTCACATAATCTCTATAATCAATTCTAAAGCGTACAATCCTGTGCCCGAACTACGTTGACTCTGATTCTCCATAAGGAGATACGTAGGCACTTGGATAACCAAGGCGAGTCCCCTTCCTCAAAATCTCAATTTTCCCCCTATCCGATTCTTTAGCTATAAAACCTTGACAGTTAGCGATAAACCTTTATCTTTGAATAATAGCCTTTAGGAAAGGGTTGAGGGTGCCTAATACCTTCCCTCGACCTGAATATAGTATCTTACCCCGATCTCTCAACTACGTAAGGTTTCCTATTCGCCCTTCAGAATAGGTGGCGACTCTCTAAGTTTAATTTTTAGGGCAGGTTGCTACAGCTGGCGACTCTGCTGGGGACAACACTTTTAGTGAATTATTATGCTCCTTAAGGCTTGAGAGGGTTTAGGGTTAGGTTTGTGATTTGGTTTGTGGCGCACTGTAGGGATGGCAATTTGCCACAATTAGGGTTTGGGGGAGGTTCATCTTTTAATAAATGTATTATTTATTTATTTGTTTTGTTGTTTTTTATCTGCCTAAAAATGTCTGCTTTTATTATTATATATTTGCTCTATTTTTATGTCGGTTAAACCTTAAGCGTGGGAGTTAACTTTGAGACCAAAAGGGGACATGAATCGCCTTACGAATCTCACTGATAACTCCACTCGGAGTGGGTTAGGTGTTTGGAAAGGTCCGAAACGAAGCTAGACTTTGTGGAGGGCTGGACTGGATACTTAGCTGATCTCTCCGGGAACCTACCCAAAAATTCGAACCTCATGGATAAAATGAGTTGTTCCAAAATCCGAAGAGACGAAAAAGTCTCGGAGGCTACGAACGACCCCATGAGACCTTTTAGAACCCCCGTATAAAGGTTGGCTCCCAAGAGCCCCCTACGTCGAACCTATGAACCTGGGTTCTTTGAAATACCATGTTTTTTTACTTAATTATTTTTTATGTTTGTATTATTATTATTTTTTTTTTGTTGTTATGTGTTTGCATGCATCATCTAATCATTTGCATTTTTCATCATGTCTTATCCACAAATAAAAACAATAATACACATATATATGTATATATATTTGGTAAAATGTATTTTGTTGGTGAATGTGTAGGAAGGATGAGTACGAAGAAGACAATCGTGCACTTTACTGTTTCTACTCCAGATATTAAGAAATTGAAGATCATCAAAGAAAAATTACCATTAGGTTCTTTGGATAGGTTTGAGATTCGCTATGGTAATATCTTGGATTTACTAAGGGTAAAAGTGCAAGAAGAAGTTATCACCGCCTTGGTACAATTCTATGATCCGCCTTTGAGGTGTTTTACTTTCCAGGATTTTCAGTTAGCACCTACCATAGAAGAAATGGATGCTATGTTGGGTTTTTCGAGGATAAAAAAGGAATTCTATACTGGTGTGGGTAAGGAAGTTGACTTTTCAGATCTAGAAAAGGCTTTGGGAATGTCCGCTGCAGAACTAAAAGTTCATTATAAAACTGAGGGAGAAGTGCATGGGTTCAAAAGATCTTATTTAGAAAATCAAGCATTAATGTTTGCTCAAAGGAAACAATGGGACATTTGTGGACATGTGTTAGCTCTCTTAGTTTTTGGTGTTGTTTTATTGCCAAAGAATATTGACTATGTTGATCCTACCGCTATTCATGCTTTCACTTCTTTTAGGCTTTTTGACAAAGATCCAACTCCGACTATCCTCGCTAACATTTACTATGCTATTCATATGAGGTATGAAAGAAAGAGAGGAGTGCTAGTTTGTTGCGTTCATTTGCTCTATTCTTGGTTGACTTCCCATCTCTACAAAGCTAGTTGCTTTATCAAAGAATTAACTAGGAACGATTGGTCTCAAAAATTAAGGGCTCTTAAAGCGGACTCTATTCTATGGTATGCAAGAAGATTAAATTCAGATAAGATCATTTACAAATGCGGAGAATTCAACAATGTGCCATTGATAGGAACTCTTGGTTGTATTAATTATAATCCTGCTTTAGCACTACGTCAATTGGGTCATTCCATGGATAAAGAACCTTCCGAGCAACGTATAAAAGAATTAATTTTGCATGACAATGGGAAAGGTGAACCAAGAACATGGAAAAAGGTAATTCAAGCTTGGAGCAATGTTCAAAGAAGAGACTTTGGGCCAAAGAATGTAATTGCAAAAGCAGCTTATACCGCATGGGTTCAAGAAAGAGTTAAGAAAGTGTTGCTTCCTTTTGTTGTGGATCCCGCCTACAAGCCTGATTCTTCTGATCCTGTTCCTTTATCCATCGAAGAGATAGAAGGAATCAGGGCTGCCCTAGAGGCGTCCCGAAAGGAGAAAGAGAAATTAGAACTTGATTTGCATCAACTTACTAATGAAAGGAGCCAACTACGCTTTGACCTTAAAGAGAAAAATCAAGAACTCCAAGCGATGAAAGAAGAAAATGATAGGCAAAGAAGTAAAAGAAAGCGTGCAACCGAAGGAGTTCTAAGCGCTAATTTTAATCTAGAATCGCATAATGAAAGGTTGGCACAAGCGGATGTAGAGATTGCAAAATGGAGAAGGCGTTATGAAAAGGCTTCCCATGACAAAGCGGAATCCGAAAAAAATCTAGAAGCTGTGGTCTTTGAATTAACGGATAGAACTAAGGACCAAGAAGTGGAAATAAGGGATTTAAAGTTTGATCTTCAAGAGGCCCGCAATGCTGGACAAGAAGAACGCACAAGGAGGTTAACCGCGGAAGAAGCACTTTTACAGCGCACTGATGAGCGTCATAGAGCACTTCAAGCTTTGGCCGTGCTTAGGCAATTACTACTAAGGCAAAAAGAGTTATGTGATGCTGCGAGGGATGAAAGGGATTATTGGGAAAGACAATACACAATTGTTTCTACTGCTTATGAGCACGTGAGTATGGTTCCCAAGATGCTCAAAGACTACGAAAAATGCCGCGATAATTATGATAAGTTGGTTTACTTGTGCAACGATTTGATCCTAGACATTCCAAAAAGTTTGGCAAAGGCGGAATCATCTCTTGTTATCCTTCCCAAAGAGGTTAAGGAGTTTATGGAGCTTTGTAGAGATATGGTGGACAAGTTCAAAGAAGACATCCAAAGGCGTTCTTAGCTTTATGTTATTTCCTTGTTGCTTTTATTTCAAGTACTTTTAATTTAATTTATTTTGAGCATTTTAATTTCAGTTTCCTTTTCCTTTTTGTAAACTAACAATGGAGTTTTTTTTTTTAGTATTTCCTTTCAATAAAGTGTGTTTCTTTTTTCGTTACTCATCGTTTCTATAAATATTCACCAACCTTGTTTACCTCTCTAAAAAAAAACATGTGTATATACATGTACAAAAAAAATATATAAAAAAAAGTTTAATAAATACATATGTAAAAAAATATATATATATATATACATAATACATATGCGCAAAAAAAAAAAAAGGAAAAATGTACATGTATATATAAAAGAAAAAGAGAAGAATAAAAATAATATATAAATATATATGTGTATTATAATAGTGTGGATAAGACATAAACATTGCATAACCATATCATTCATAGCATGCATATCATATTTATTTTTCAAAACATTAAAGCAAAAAAAAACTATCTTCATCTCCAGTCACACCATTGCAACTCAACCACAAATCAAGACCAGAGCTCAGAAGAAGAAAGCAATGGAACAATTGGAACAGAACCAAGCCGCCCTTCGTGAGGAAATGACCCAGCTGAAAGGTACTGTCGAAGACCTCAAGGGAGGAATGGCCCAAATGCTGAGCTTCATGAAAGACCTCAAAGATACCTCAGGATGGCAACCCATTGTTAGGGTATGTACGAGGCCACGACCCTCACAAAACAAATGCTCACGCATCTAAAAAGGTCACTACGACCCATGAAGAGGGAGAGGCTTCTCGAGAAGGGTTTATTCCTACTGCTCAGAAAGAAGGGACGTCTCGCACAGTTCGCATCCCTATAAACAATCCGCTTAGGGATGAAGAATATTTGGACCTGCAATATGGGGACACCAATGACACAAACCAAGTTCCCCAATCAAAGCTGAACTCCACTAATTCCGGAGAGGATTCTAAGGACAGTGGACAAATCAAGGCACTGGAAGAGAGACTGAAGGCCGTGGAAGGGTATGATGCTTTTGACGTGGATACTTTTGAGATGAGCTTGGTCCCAGATCTAACAATTCCACACAAATTCAAAGTTCCGAACTTTGAAAAATACAAGGGACTCACATGTCCAAGGAACCACTTGCGCATGTATGTGCGAAAGATGGCTGCTTATGCTCATGATCAGAAATTAATGATACACTTCTTCCAGGATAGTTTAAGTGGAGCATCAGTGGACTGGTACATGCAACTGGAAAAGACTAATATCCGAAGCTGGACCGACCTTGCCAATACCTTCCTTAAGCAATACAAGTACAATTTGGATATGGCACCCAATCGGATGCAACTCCAAAATCTGTCGCAAAAGAAGGAAGAATCATTTAAAGAATATGCTCAGAGGTGGAGAGAGATGGCTTCCCGAGTCCAACCTCCCTTGTTGGAAAAAGAACTGGTGGATATGTTTATGGCTACACTACAAGGGCCATATTATGATAAGATGGTTGGAAGCGTGTCATCAGGATTTTCAGACTTGGTAGTCATTGGTGAAAGGATTGAGAATGGGATCAAGAATGGGAAGATACAAGGGGCATCATCTGGATCCTATCAGGCGAAGAGGCCTACCCCCAACTTCACAAAAAAGAAGGAAGGAGAAACTAATGCTGTAGGCCATCAGGAAACTAGACCTCCTATGACATACCCGCCACGACAAAACCGGTTTCAGGAAGGACCAAGGAGATTCGATCCGCTACCTACTTCCAAGAAAGAAATTCTGAAATATTTAGTAAATGAATCCTTGGTAGAAGTTAGGCCACTGCCACCTCCTCCTCCAGGCAAGCACATGCCCAACTACAAACCGAATGAAAGGTGTGAATTTCACGCCAATTCTCCCGGACACACCCTGGAGAAATGTTGGGCCTTCAGCCACATCGTTCAGAATTTAATTGAATCAGGGGCAATCGCCTTTGACAAACCCAATGTGAAGACGAACCCGATGCCACACCATGAAGGCGCAGTCAATGCAATAGAAGTTGTCAATGAGCAAGAGTTGGTTCAACAACGGAACTCCCCCATAGATGCACTTAAGAGGTATCTTCTTATAAAGGGGTTTATCCTAGAACACAACGAGGCTTTTAAAGACACTCTGCAAAGACTCATGGATCAAGGGCTGATCCAGCTGGAAGAACACCCTGAAGAGGAATATGTGGCAATGGTTGAAAGAAACGAGCCTTTAATGATACCCACACAAGGGGCAAGGAAACCATTAATCATCCCATGCTCTAGACCACCAGTGGTAATACCTGTACAAGAGCACACTAGGATCATCCCAATCAGAGGACCATACCCTTTGGACAAGATGAAAGCGGTACCATGGGAATATGAGACCGATACTAATACTGCAGTATCAAGCATCGTTGGACCTGGAGGCATGACCCGTAGTGGGCGCATATTCAAAACTGCGCAAGTACAACCAAAGCCTAGTGAAAACTTGACGCAATCTGGAGAACAAGTAGTCATGAGACCAAGTGACGAGTCAGAACCTAAGGATAGAGAAACTTCTAACAAGGATGCTGAGGAGTTTCTCGCTCTGATTAAGAAGAGTGATTATAGAGTGGTAGATCAGTTGCAACAGACACTATCTAAGATATCGCTCTTATCACTATTGATACACTCTGAGAAACATCGAGATGCTCTGATGAAAATCCTAAACGCTGCCCATGTAACTAAGGACATCACAGTCAATCAATTTGACGGGATGGTGGCCAATCTAACTGCTGGGGCATGCCTAGGTTTCAGTGACAATGAGCTACCCCTACAAGGAAAGTCACACAATAAAGCCTTGCATATCTCCATGCAATGTGGGAAGGCCCATCTAGCTAGAGTTTTGATTGACACGGGGTCATCTTTAAATGTGATGCCAAAAGCAACACTTGACAAGATAGCCTTAGAAGGACTGGTAGTCAGACCAAGTCGCCTGGTGGTAAAAGCTTTCGATGGATCACAAAGTCCGGTGTTGGGAGAAGTGGATTTGCCCGTTGTAATCGATCCTCATACCTTCTGCATCAATTTCCAAGTGATGGAGATTGAGCCAGCATACACCTGTCTACTAGGACGTCCCTGGATTCACGCAGCTGGGGCAGTTACCTCTACCCTCCATCAGAAATTAAAATTTGTGAATGGGAACTCTATAGTAACCATCAATGGAGAAGAGGACATATTCGTCAGCAACTTGAATTCATACAGATATATTGAGGCTGGGGACGAAGCATTGGGTACCGCATTTCAAGCACTAGAAATCGCAACGGCTATCACACTACCAGTGGAGAAGATAAGAAGGGCGGTAACATCATGGAAAGATCTGCAGGATGCAGATATTAAAGGCTGGGGCAAGCTACCAGAGGTGTAAGAGAAAAAAGATCGCTCAGGGTTAGGATATCAACCCACCAAGTTCAAAAGCATCAAAAAGGAGGAACAACAATTCCCCCCAATAATGCAAATTTTTGTGAATGGTGGGTATGAACATGTAGCTATGGTGTCCAACAAGGATTCTCGAGAAGGGACATCCAACTTCATCCGAGAAATCAGACCAGGAGAACAGCTACAGAATTGGACAAGCATGGAGATACCGGAGATAGTTTTCATTTCAAAGTAATTTGCTTTTGAGTGTTTTATTTCCCTTTTTCAAATAAAAAAAAACAATAAAGCTCATGCCTCGCCCGAAGCATAGATTTAGTTTGTAAGGGCCCCATTTACTTTCAAGTTCGAAGTTTATTAATAAAATTGTCTTTGCATTTTGGTATTGAAAACATTGTCTTTTCTCGCATTTATTCCTTTTCCATTTCTGAAAATGACAAATAAATTTCTTGCACAAACAAAGCACGTTCACATCTGCATACTAAAAGAAAACAAAACATAAAACATGTGCAGATCACCTTCTGACACCACCGATAATAATACTGCTGAGACTCTATACAAACTCGAGGCTCTCGCTAATCAGGCTGAAGAAGGGGATGAGGAAGACGATGAACTTCCGGAAGAGTTGTCAAGGTTAGTGGATAAGGAATCCAAGAGCATGCTCCCTCCACAAGAGGCCATTGAAATCATAAACTTGGGAACGGATGAAGAACCCAAGAACATTAAGATTGGGGCAACGCTAGGTAAGGACGTAAAAGCAATGCTAACCAAGCTCCTCCACGAGTATGCGGAGATTTTTGCTTGGTCATACCGTAACATGCCGGGGTTGGATACAGACATCGTGGTACACAGGTTACCTCTCAAAGAAGGATGTGCGCCGGTCAGGCAAAAGCGCAGAAGGGTTCGACCAGATATGGATAGTAAGATTAGGGAAGAGGTGCTCAAACAATTCGATGCCGGGTTTCTTGCTGTAGTTGACTACCCACCATGGATTGCAAACATAGTGCCAGTTCCTAAGAAAGACGGGAAGGTGCGCATGTGTGTAGACTACAGGGATCTAAATAAAGCAAGTCTAAAAGATGATTTCCCACTACCACATATAGATATCTTGGTGGATAATACGGCACAAGCTTCAGTGTTCTCTTTCATGGATGGTTTCTCCGGGTATAATCAGATCAAGATGGCGCCCGAAGATATGGAGAAAACAACCTTCATGACATCTTGGGGCACTTTCTGTTACAAGGTAATGCCTTTCGGGTTGAGAAACGCAGGGGCAACATATCAAAGGGCCATGGTCACGTTGTTTCATGATATGATCCACAAAGAGGTCGAAGTATATGTAGACGACATGATCGCCAAATCCGGCACAGAAGAAGAGCACATCACAAATCTACATAAGTTGTTCGAGCGCTTAAAGAAGTACAAGCTAAGGTTAAATCCAAACAAGTGTACGTTTGGTGTGAGATCGGGAAAGCTGTTGGGATTCATTGTAAGCCAGCGAGGTATAGAGGTTGATCCTGACAAAGTAAAAGCCATACAAGCAATGCCCGTCCCGAAGACAGAAAAAGAGGTACGAGGTTTCCTGGGCCGATTGAATTACATCTCAAAGTTCATTTCACACCTGACAGCTACATGCGAGCCTATATTCAAACTACTCAGGAAGGATCAACCTATCAAGTGGAACGAGGACTGTCAAGTAGCCTTCGAAACCATAAAGAACTACTTGCAAGAACCACCTATACTCTTACCTCCTGTACCTGGAAGGCCACTAATCATGTACCTCACAGTACTCGAAAGGTCTATGGGGTGTGTACTGGGGCAACAAGATGAAACAGGCAGGAAAGAACACGCTATCTACTACCTCAGTAAGAAATTCACGGATTGCGAATCTCGGTATTCACCATTGGAAAAGACATGTCGTGCCCTAGCATGGGCCTCCAAACGTCTAAGGCAATATATGCTGAATCATTCCACATGGCTAATATCGAGAATGGATCCTTTAAAATACGTGTTCGAAAAACAGGCGCTCACGGGTAGAATTGCAAGGTGGCAAATGTTGTTGTCCGAATACGACATACAGTATGTAACTCAAAAAGCAATAAAAGGGAGTGTATTGGCAGAACATCTTGCTCACCAACCCCTCGAGGAATACCAATCTATGAAGTTCGACTTCCCTGATGAGGATATTATGCTAGTAAGAGACTATGAAATACCAGGACCCGACGAGGGACCCGAACCAGGTTTGGTATGGAAACTCATGTTCGACGGTGCCTCAAATGCACTAGGACATGGCATAGGGGCAGTATTGACATCTCCCGATGACCGGCACTTACCCTTCACTGCAAGACTATGTTTCGACTGCACCAACAACATTGCAGAATACGAAGCATGCATATTGGGGTTAGAAGCTGCAATCGACCTAAGGATCAAACTCCTTGATGTATACGGAGACTCAGCATTGGTAATCCATCAAGTCAACAAAGAATGGGACACTCGAGATGCAAAACTAATCCCATACCGAGACCTTATACTGGAGTTGACGGCTGAATTTGATACTATCACTTTTACTCATATCCCGAGGGAAGAAAATCAAATAGCCGATGCACTAGCAACGCTCTCCTCTATGTTCAAGGTGACCTGGCCAAACCATGAACCACGGATAACTGTTAGACACTTCGACGAACCTGCCTATTGCCTTGCGATTGAGGAGCATTCCGACAACAGACCATGGTACCATGGCATAAAAATGTATCTGGAAAAACAGGAATACCCGGAGAATGCCTCAACAATTGATAAAAAGACACTGAGAAGACTTGCATCCAAGTTCTTCTTAAGCGGAAGCATCCTATACAAAAGGAACTATGACTCAGTGTTGTTGAGATGTGTAGATAAAAACGAGGCCAAGGAAATTATCAGGGAGGTGCATGAAGGAACCTTTGGGACCCACGCAAACGGACACTCAATGGCTAGGAAGATACTGCGAGCAGGGTATTACTGGCTAACAATGGAGGCCGACTGTTTCCAATATGCAAGGACCTGTCACAAGTGCCAGATCTACGCTGACAAGGTGCACGTACCACCAAACCCGTTGAACGTTCTGAGTTCACCATGGCCATTTGCGATGTGGGGAATCGACATGATAGGGATGATAGAACCTAAAGCTTCGAATGGACACCGATTTATATTGGTTGCCATAGACTACTTCACCAAATGGGTCGAAGCTGCCTCTTACACCAACGTAACGAGACAAGTAGTCACTCGGTTCATCAAGCATAATATCATATGTCGGTATGGGGTTCCAAGCAGGATTATCACCGATAATGGGTCGAATCTGAACAATAACATGATGAGGGAGCTGTGCGAGGAGTTCAAGATTGAACATCACAATTCTTCACCATACAGGCCTAAAATGAACGGCGCTGTCGAAGCTGCAAACAAAAATATCAAAAAGATAATACAAAAGATGGTGAAAACATACAAGGATTGGCACGAAATGCTCCCCTTCGCCCTACACGGCTACAGAACCTCGGTACGTACATCTACAGGGGCAACCCCATTCTCCCTAGTCTACGGTATGGAAGCTGTCCTCCCACTCGAAGTGGAGATCCCGTCACTAAGAGTCATAGCTGACACAAAGTTAGAAGAATCGGAATGGGTAAAAACTCGTTTTGATCAGCTTAATCTCATTGAAGAAAAGCGACTGACAACTGTGTGTCATGGACAACTCTATCAGAAGAGGATGAAAAAAGCGTTCGATAAGAAGGTCCGACCTCGAACCTACAAAGAAGGTGACATTGTCCTCAAGAAGATACTGTTACCTCGACTCGACGCCCGTGGAAAATGGACACCTAAATACGAAGGTCCATACATTGTAAAAACGGTGTTCTCAGGAGGGGCATTAGTCCTCACTACAATGGATGGGGATGAGCTACCGCACCCAATCAACTCAGACGCGGTCAAGAAGTACTATGCCTAGCAAAAACAGGATTACCGGACATAAGCCGAAGGCAAACTACGAAGGATGAGGGGTCGTGCAATCATCTACTTCTGAAGTCGAAGGATTATTGGGGCCCTCGATAACAAAAGAAAGAGCAACGGCAGTATTAATATCATTTCTATTTGCCATTTTCTTTCTTCGCATTTCTGTACACTCGCCAATTCAAGGCAATATCAATAAAATTTCCTTTTTGCATACTATGCTTCATTTCTAATTTCAGTACCATTTGCAAAGGATAATTTATTTTTATAAACCCTAACATGGATTTAACATGAGAAACTTACAAACTTTCAACGCAAAAGCAATAGAATAAAACTGTGAAATCTCCGGAAGGCTACAAACACCCTGTGATGCGATCACTTAAAAAAAAATCTAGCCGAACATCATTTCAAAGGATGGTATCAATGGATTAATCAGACTGAGCCAGAAAGGCACAAACAACTCAAAAGAAAAAGGGGTTAAACAAAAGCAATGGGTGATGAGGAGATGAGTGATAAATGTAGGGGGTATCATATATACATACATTCATCAATCTACATGCAACATACACATGTGTAAGCATTCATACATACGCATTATACAAACAACAGGGGCATATGCACAACATATGAACATAATACATACGCATTTACAGGAACAAAAATTCGACACAGGTAAATTCTGCAACAACACTTGCAGATAACCCTGTTAGTGCAGGTGAACTCGCTAGAACTATAGCAAGCAATCCTATTGGGGTCCAAACTGCGACGTAACTTGCCAGAACTATGGTAAGTGAGAGATACAAACTGCGGTGTAACTTGCCAGAACTATGGTGAGTGAGAGATACAAACTGCGACGTAACTTGCCAGAACTATGGTGAGTGAGAGATACAAACTGCGACGTAACTTGCCAGAACTATGGTAAGTGAGAGATACAAACTGCGATGTAGCTTGCCAGAACTATGGTAAGTGAGAGATACAAACTGCGATGTAACTTGCCAGAACTATGGTGAGTGAGAGATACAAACTGCGATGTAACTTGCCAGAACTATGGTGAGTGAGAGATACAAACTGCGAGTAGCTTACCAGCACTATGGTAAGTGAGAAGTCCACAAACTACGGTAGCTTACCAGCACTATGGTAAGTAAGAGGTTCACAAACTGCGAGTAGCTTACCAGCACTATGGTAAGTGAGGGATCCACAAACTACGGAGGCTTGCTGGCCATAGCAAGCCGATTACACAACCAACAAAGGTCCTCGCTATGTAAGACTCAGGCTTTAGCAGGACATTTCTCTTCATCCATACTCAAATTCAAGGCAAATTTAAGGGTCTTCCTGTATTTAATAACTCTTCGATCGGAACGACGCGAGGTCTACACACCCTCTTGTCACCCAATCCAAGGTAATTAAATAGGGGCAGCTGTCATACCCCAAAATTTACCTTCCACACTTATCTCATAGCAAAAGCAAGGTTCAAATCTCAAGACATGGCTTATTCAAATAACCCAGATAATTCACAAGTCAACTGATCCAAACTGAAAGGTCAATCATAATCAAGGCATGATTCAAACCATAATCATTGGGCAAACATCAAGTATGGGGTGCATAACCATCATTTGATCAAGAATTGATCATGATTCCGTTAATAGAAACTCAGAGATGAACAAATACAAAAAGGTTCAAATTAGGGTTTCTTAGGAGAAAGTCAACCCAACTTTGACTGGGCATAACTTTCACATGGAACATCAGAAATTCCCCACTCAAAGCCTATTTTGAAGGAAATTGAATTCTCTACAACTTTGTGTCTCACAAGCCAGGGCTAGAAATGCTTCATTTAAGAGATACAAGGCAAAAGATTACAGGTCATTTTCAGGCATCCTTCAAAAGCAGTTTTTTCCCAAAGAGAATATGATCAAGATAAAAGCTCCAAATTAAAAATATGTTCCAAAGTGGCTTGTAGAGGACCTCTTGAGGTTTCCAAAAAGTATTAGAACTCCTTCATAGCCCAAATATTGAAGGAGATATGCTTGATCAAAGTTAGGTGATTTTCAGGGACCAAAAGTGAAAAAAGGGGGTTCAAATGGAAAAACTTTGCAAAAGGGCCCATAATATTTTCATACAAACTTGGTCCACAAGCTATTAGCATGCCCAAAAACCACTCACCACGAAAATTGGCATTATATTTGAATTAATGTTTTTTTATTTTCATTTTTATGATTTAATGAAGACTAAAAATCAAATATTTTGTTAAAATTATATTTTATTTGATTTCCAATCAGAATTAATGACCAAATATGATGTAATTTCGTGCATAGTGATTGGAGAAGGAAGTTAATACAAATTATGACCAAAATAGCAAGATTTTATTCAAGAAAATAAAATCAATTTCTCAAATTAGGAAGATTGGATTTAAGTGAGGTTTTGGACAAAGATTTACCCTAATTCTATTCTCCTATAAGTAGTAAACACTAGCCAAGAGACTAGGGGACGAATTTCTGGAGAAAAGAGGCCCGAGCAAGAACATGAAAAGAGCTTCAAAAATTGAATTCGGTTTTGGAGTTCTAGGAGGTTTCAACAAGAACCAGCGGTTGCAAAAGATTCCTGGGAAGATTCTGAACGTGTCTGGATACTAGCATAGCATCAACACTCCCAGAAATTTCTCCGTTTAACTCAGGTAGGTGATTCTGAAAACTTGGTCGATCTGAATGATTCATGCATTTATTTTGGAAATTGATTGCATGTTTAGGTTTGTCTTGTTGCTCTGATCGTTCCTGAATAAATTGTTTGGTGTTTATGTGCCTTAAACATGATTTGCCATTAGAGGCCGGTTTGAGTTCTAGGTTTTCCGATTTGGGGTTTCTTATTAGGGTTAAAATTAGGGTTAATTGAATATATGAATGAACTCGCGTGGTTTAGGTGAGACGATTGCAGGGGTCGCGAAAGATTTATGTGAGAGTATAGCCTAATCGCTATTTTCGTGTTCTGATTTGCTACGAGTAAAGCCGTAGCAATTTCGTAGCTAAATTTACAGGCCTTTAGGGAAACTTGCGAAGAAGATGATGCGTTGGCATCCGTTGGTTGGATCGTTTGAATTTCGCGCGCAGAAAATTCCATTTAGGGTCACATGTTTTATTTATTTGACTGGAAGCGTATAATAATCAGATGTGTGGTTTGGCTGAGTTGGTTGTGCAGCGCGCCTGGGAGTGGAGGGTCGTGGGTTCGAGCCCTCCCTCCTTCATATTTTTAAAAACATGTTTCCATGTGATCCCATGCACCCAGCCTAGCACCTGTGCCATATACCTTCAGATCTGAACCGCTAAATCCCCACTAACCTCAGATCTAACCACCCAGAATGAATACCTATATCATACAACCTCATGAATGCCACACTGAATTAAAACCTTAATAGATTAAATAAAACTTTAATTATTTTGTTTATTTTAATTAAAATACTTATTTTAATATATATTAATTATGTTATGATTATTTTTTTAATAAAATAAATACATGATAATTATATTAAAATTTTTAATTTGTTATTCGTGCCGATTAAATCGATTGATCGCTATGATTAACAATAATTTTAATTAAAATGCTGTTAAATTAAAATAAAAATCAAACTAAATTCGATTAAATGGCTGCAACTATCTTATTGGTTGTGGTGATTAATCTTGCCTTATTATTTAATTAAATTTGTTATTATTTGTAGTCGTGTTAATCGATTATGAGAGGTAACGATATAAAATGCCAATTAGTAAATAAGTAAAATACAAGTAAGTTGTTATTAGTGATAATCGAATTAATCGATTTGAATTGGTAACAATGCAAATCCTTAATCTTTTAACTATGGTGATCAAACCTATTGATCATTGCGGTTAATTGTGCCAAATCAGGGTTGTACGCCCGAAACATCTAAAATACACTAAACCACAATATTACAGGATTTTTATCCTGGGCAACTCAAAATGCCCTTTCAAATCAAATTCAAACTGCGGTAGGCAATTCGGAGAGCCTCAAAACAATTTCAAAAAAATTTCACATAATCTCTATAATCAATTCTAAAGCGTACAATCCTGTGCCCGAACTACGTTGACTCTGATTCTCCATAAGGAGATACGTAGGCACTTGGATAACCAAGGCGAGTCCCCTTCCTCAAAATCTCAATTTTCCCCCTATCCGATTCTTTAGCTATAAAACCTTGACAGTTAGCCATAAACCTTTATCTTTGAATAATAGCCTTTAGGAAAGGGTTGAGGGTGCCTAATACCTTCCCTCGACCTGAATATAGTATCTTACCCCGATCTCTCAACTACGTAAGGTTTCCTATTCGCCCTTCAGAATAGGTGGCGACTCTCTAAGTTTAATTTTTAGGGCAGGTTGCTACACATAATATCCAAACATAGGTAATAAAAATAAACTTAATTCCCATGTGTTACATATGACCAGAACATAATATGACTACCTAGTCAAAACAGACTAAGGAGATCTAAAACTCCAAACTAAGCCTTATCCAAATCACCACTACTCTTCAGAACCTGTTCGATGTCGCAATGAACATCATTCAAACAGAAGGGTGAGAATTCAAATCATTATAAATAAACATAACAAGGAGAAATGTAAAACACAACAAGAATACATTCCGAGAATTCATCACTCTTCGCATAAACATGCATCATATATAATAGGGTTAATACCTATTTCGCCCCTGCCATATGGGGTTGGTTTGAAAAACCCCCTGCCAAAAAAAAGTTTCAATAATTCCCCTAACATTTGAAGATTCTCTCATTTTAAACCTTGTACAATTTTTGTTTTTAAAACCAACCTTGCCATTCGAAGATTCAGTCATTTTAAACCCTCTGGAATATGACGGGCAAGGTTGGTATTACTAAATAAAAATAATTTACAGGGTTCAAAATGATAGAGTCCTTCAAGTGGCAAGGTTGGTTTTAAAAATAAATTTTTTTACAAGCTTTAAAACGAGAGAATCTTCAATTGTTAGGGGAATTCTTGCAAATTTTTTTTTTGCAGGGGGTTTTTCAAATCAACCCCATATGGCAGGGGTGAAAATAGGTATTAACCCTATATAATATATCAAGATTCACATGTTTATCTCATACAACATAGCTCCACAATTCAAGTAATTATATTCAATTACCACAATCCTCAGTTGTATACTATTATGAAACACAATTCAAGTATACAATACCAATCACAACATCCACATATATGCATATCCACCAAAATCGTTCCACATAATCATATCACATAATCACACAACAACAACAACAATTCACACTAACATGTACGACTCAAGTGTGACTCTATGCAATATGCATGTGGATCCCTCTGTTATCATTTCCGGCAAGTCGATTGTCCATTTCTTATACTAGATAACCACCTCTAAAGCTCCATTCGGCGTTAAGATTTCAAACCCCATTCGAAGTTGGGTTTGGGACAAGCAAACAATCTTCGTAAGATTACCCGACATTGCCTCTTTCAAAGACTCATGTTAGTGTAAGTGTGCAACAAACAAGATTTATGCAAATAAGACGATCTCTACCTCTTAAACCACATAATCACATTTCTTCCAACATACACAACATGACTTCAATCTCAAACAATGCATCAATTAGAACACCGCAATTCAATCACATGTATTTCAAGCATAGCATAACATGTATTGCATCATCATTCATCAATTCACAACATCATACATACATATCTCAAGTATTATAAACACGTGTAAATTCGATCCAAAACCTATACCAACATAATTGAATAAATTATCGAAATACATGGAAATCCATCTTAAATCATAAGCATATAGGATCTCAAAACAAAGAATCAAAAATAAAAAATTTTAGTACCGCCGCGCTACGCGCCCACTACCCGCGCTACGCGAGCTAAATTAGAAAGTTCGGTGCCAAGCGCCCTTGGACCTGCGCAATGCGCACTCCGCGTTCTCTGCAGAATTTCTTCTGCAATGACAACAAACCCTTTTATCCCATTTTCCACCAAAAATCAGTTTCAGTTCAATTTTTTTCACGAATTTCATGCTTATATCACATATACAACACATAGAATCAATGATAAACATCAAAACATCACTCAGAATTCAATTTCATGGATTCTATCATAATTTCTAAAGTTAGGATTTCATAAAATCAACATACATACACCAAATCATATGCTATTTTCATACCCATTCATAGAATCATACATAGAATCATCATAACAAGCTAGATTTCACACAATTTATGGATTAACATGCCAATTCCACAATTAAACTCATGAAATAGTAATCTCCCAACCTAAAATCATGCATTTTCTAACCCCACATACATTACCCAATTATATCTACATATAATCACTTGGATTCACACCCTTACAATGAATCTCTAGTCCTTCTTCTTCTTCAAGAATATCCAATTTCCTCTCTGTTGATTCTTTTATTGGCTGATCGGTATTTATGTTTGGCTAAAACATAGTAGCAGCAATATGTAATAGGATCAATAGAACTTGCAAATATAAAAATAGGTACAACAGCAAGATGTTCTATAGAATGTTAAGACATGTTCTATGACATCATGTCTTATGTGATATTGCGCCTGCTGAAGTTGGAATGTGAAGATTCAATATGTGATTAATAGATGCAGAATATTCCATGGAATATTATGTAATCCTATTTGGCGCAGATTTAAAGGTCAAAAGAATCAAGTCAAAATATTGAAGATTGTGTAGTTTCTAATTGTGGAGACAATTTATGAAACTTATGATTAAAGACCTTTATTTTAGCAGAAGAATTATGCTGATTTGTAACAACAAATATAGCTGTGATTGTAAGCCCAAGTCCAGTTGGGAATATGTTATAAATAGAAAGCTTTGTAACCTAATTTGTAAGCAAGCCGAGTATTGAAAAAATGTAAACATTAGGGTTTGTTAAGGTAGACCACCCGAGTTGTGGGATGGCTGCCATGTTCTTCTCAAAACCTGTAGGTGAGAGAAGTATTATTCTCACTCGAATCCTTTAGGTAAGAGTTGAGAGATTTGTCTCTTGATCAAATCTGTTAAGCAAGATCAAGTAAGTTTTTCTTGTTGGTTTTTTAAATAGTTGTTACAGGGTTGTAAGAGTTAGATATCACTAGGGAGTGAGCAGAGGTTCTCTTGTCTTAGATGGAGTTCTAAGATAAAGGTTGCATTGGGTAGTGACTAGGTAAACCAGAGGTTGTTTATCTGTAAACCAGAGGTTATTTACATAAAATAGTACTACTGATAGTGAAATCTTCTTCCTGGCTCGGTAGTGTTAGAACAAGAAATGTTCTGATCAATATTCTTAGTTTTGATGATAACATTATGTATGAATTTTGTATAAGACAATGTGGTACTCTAATCCTTTACGTTTTCCATTTCAGGAAAATTATAAAAGAGTATGCACAAATCAGCGTTTAGAAGCACTGACCCAGAAGTTCTGGATGGCTTCATCAGAACATGCTCTGGCAAGACATCAGAAGATGGTCATGCAGAATCAGAACATGAACTAGAAAGCATCAAAAGATGGTAGTCAGAAGTACAAGCTCTGAAGCTCTGATGTTATCACGCTCAAAGCTCTTCAAAGTCAGAAGACAAAAGATGCTCTGCACCAAAGATGGAAACTCTTAAATTCAAATGTCTACTCAACACATTCTGAGTCCAGAAGAAAGTACAAGATGAAAAAGCTATAATGTCAAATCTCTGAGTGACAAAAGGAACGTTAGAAGCTACAAAAGACAAATTCAGTAAAAGCAGCAAAAGCATGGCTCGAGGTAGTTGACAAAAGTGTGAAACATTAAATGCAGCGTTGTATTATTCACGAAAAGCATTAAATGCTCCCAACGGTCATTTCCTCTTAAGCGCCTATATATAGAAGTTCTGATCAGAAGCAAAATACCACACTTGCGCAAAACTTACAGAAATGCTGTCAAAATCAAAAGCTAAGGAACTTCATCTTCAACCTCACAACTCTTTGTAATATTTAGTGAGTGTTAAGAATTAGAACTTAAGAGAAATATCACAGTTGTGATTAAACCTTTATTAGAAGCAATCTAAACTCTTGTAAACATTTATTTTACATTGATTGTAAAAGATTCCCTAGAGTGATCAAGTTGTGATTTGTAGACTCTAGAAGACTTAGAGGGTATCTAAGTGGAAAACCATTGTAATCAGTTGGATTAGTGGATTAAATCCTTAGTTGAGTTAAATCACCTTATCAGGGGTGGACTAGAGTAGTTTGGTTAACAACGAACTAGGATAAAAATAATTGTGTTCATTGTTTTTATCTTCCAAGTTTTTGAGTCACACTTATTCAATCCCCCCTTTTCTAAGTGTTTTTCACTCCTTCAATTGGCATCAGAGCGCCGGTTCTAAGTGCAAGCACTTAACCATGTTAGACAAAAGATTCAGGGAGAAAAACACAAAGTCAAAATGGTTGAAACAAGTTCATCTACTCCTACTCCTGAACAAAACAATGGTAACAATGGAAGCAGTAGCTTCAATGGTTACAATAGACTACCAGTCTTTGATGGTGAAAACTTTAAGTATTGGAAGGATAGGCTTGAAAGTTACTTTCTTTGTCAAGATGGTGACTTCTGGGACTTAGTGTTGGATGGTTACACACATCATGTGAATGCACGAGGAGTAAAGATTACAAGACAAGCCATGAGTGATGATCAAAAGAAAGAATTCAAGAATCATCACAAGTCAAGGACCATATTGCTAAATGTTATCTCTCATGCTGAGTATGAGAAGATAACAAATAGAGAAACAGCTCATGATATCTTTGAATTTTTAAAGATGACTCATGAGGGTAATGCTCAAGTAATGGAGACCAAGGCTCTAGCTCTAATCCAGAAATATGAAGCATTCAAGATGGAGGAAGATGAGAACATTGAAGCAATGTTTTCAAGATTCCAAACTTTGACTGCTGGATTGAGAGTGCTAGACAAAGGCTACACCAAAGTTGATCATGTAAAGAAGATCATCAGAAGCTTACCCAGAAGATGGGGACCCATGGTGATTGCATTCAAGATTTCTAAGAATCTAAATGAGGCATCTCTTGAGGAGCTGATCAGTGCCCTGAGGAGTTATGAGATTGAGCTGGATGCAAATGAGCCTCAAAAGAAAGGTAAGTCTATAGCATTAAAATCTAATAATAAAAAATGCACTAACGCTTTTCAGGCTGAAGAAGAAGATTCCGAAGAGTCGGAATCAGAAGAAGAAGATGAAGATGAACTATCTCTAATATCCATAAGAGTAAATCAACTCTGGAAAAGCAAGTTGAGAAAGTTCAAGAACTTCAAGAACTTCAAAAGACCTGAAAAGGGAGAATCTTCTGGACACAGAAGATTTGACATGAAGAAGGTGACATGCTATGAATGTAAAGAGCCTGGACACTACAAGAGTGAATGTCCAAAGCTTCAGAGGGAAAACCCCAAGAAAAGATTTGAAAAGAAGAAAGGCTTAATGGCTACTTGGGATGACTCAGAATCTTCTGATCAAGAGTCAGACTCTGAAGATGAGCAGGCCAACATAGCACTGATGGCAACAATTTACGCTAGTGAAAAGTCTACTTCTGATTCAGACTCTGGTGAGATATTTTCTGAACTTACTAGAGAAGACCTTGTTTCCAGTTTATATGAACTTCTGGAAGTTAAAAGTCAACTTAGTATCAAATACAAAAAGCTTAAAAAGCTCTTTGAATCCGAAACTAAGAGGCTTGAAATAGAAAATTCTGAACTTAAGGAACAAGTATTAAAATTAACCAAAGATGTTGAATCATCTTCAAGTTCAAAAAAGTCTATTCCAAGTACTAATAATATTCTGAAGTAATATGAATTAAGCTTTAGAAAGTTCTTATCAAGAGGTATAGGCAGAAGTCAGCTAGCCTCTATGATATATGGAGTAAGTGGAAACATGAGAATAGGCATAGGCTTTGAGGGTGAAACCCCGTATAAACTTGAACCTGTTGATGAGATGATTATCACATACAAACCTTTGTATGATCAGTTCAAGTATGGCCATTCTCATGATATTAAGCACACATCTCACTCCAAGAGTTTCCACATAACACACACCAAGAAAAATGTTGCTACAAGATCTAGAAAATCTTATGTTAAACCTCATGCTAAATCTCAGTTCAATCAGAACATGAGAAAAAACTAACCCAAAAGGATCCAAAAGAATGTGGGTACCTAAGGAAAAGATAATTCCTGTTGCAGATCTCCTTCAAGGCTCAAAAGACAAAGGCAAACATGTCATGGTACCTGGACTCTGGGTGCTCACGACACATGACGGGAAGAAGGTCTATGTTCCAAAGCCTGGAACTTAAATCTGCTGGAGAAGTAAAGTTTGGAGGGAATCAGAAGGGAAAAATCATTAGCTCTGGAACCATATGCATTGGTAACTCTCCCTCTATAACTAATGTTCTTTTAGTAGATGGATTAGCTCATAAACTATTGTCCATAAGTCAATCAAGTGACAATGGTTCCGACATAATCTTCAATCAACAGTCTTGTAAAACTATTAGTCAGAAGGATGGCTCAATCCTGTTTACAGGCAAGAGAAAGAACAATATTTACAAGATTGATCTTTCAGATCTTAAGAATCAAATTACTTGCCTTATGTCTGTTAGTGAAGAGCAGTGGGTCTGGCACAGAAGGTTGGGTCATGCTAGTTTGAGAAAGATCTCTCAGATTAACAAACTCAATCTGGTCAGAGGACTCCCTAATCTGAAATATAAATCAGATGCTCTTTGCGAAACATGTCAGAAAGGGAAGTTTTCAAAACCTGCATTCAAGTCTAAAAATGTTATCTCTTCCTCTAGGCCGCTAGAACTTCTGCACATTGATCTTTTTGGCCCAGTCAAAACAGCATCAATCAGAGGGAAGAAATATGGATTAGTCATCGTAGACGACTATAGCAGATGGACGTGGTAAAGTTCTTGAAACACAAGGAAGAGTCACATATTGTGTTCTTTGACTTCTGCACTCAGATTCAATCTAAGAAGGAATGCAAAATCATAAAGGTCAGAAGTGATCATGGTGGTGAATTTGAGAACAGATTCTTTTAAAATGGTATTACCCATGATTTCTCTTGTCCTAGAACTCCACGGCAAAATGGAGTTGTAGAACGAAAGAACAGGACTCTACAAGAAATGGCCAGAACCATGATCAATGAAACCAATATGGCTAAGCATTTCTGGGAAGAAGCAATTAACACATCATGTTATATTCAGAATAGAATCTCCATAAGACCTATTCTAAATAAGACTCCTTATGAATTTTGGAAGAACAAAAAGCCCAACATTTCTTATTTCCATCCATTTGGATGTGTATGCTATATTCTGAATACTAAAGATCATCTGAATAAGTTTGATTCTAAAGCTCATAAGTGTTTTCTACTTGGATATTTTGAACGCTCAAAAGGCTACAGAGTATACAATACTGAAACTCTGGTAGTTAAAGAATCAATCAATATCAAATTTGATGATAAGCTTGGCAATGAAAAGCCAAAGCAGTTTGAGAATTTTGTAGATATAGATATATCTATCTCAGATCATGAAGAACCCAAAGGAAAGAATGATGCAGAAGATCAAGTTGCAGCATCTTTGGAGAATCTCGGACTATCTGAAGAGCCAACACTTATAAGATCTTCTGGACTCAACTCTGCTCATTCAGAAGATGTCATCATTGGAAAGAAAAATGATCCCATCAGAACTAGATCATTCCTAAAGAACAATGAAGAATGTCAATTTGGTCTAGTATCTTTGATTGAGCTAACTTCTGTTGATCAAGCTCTGGAAAATGCTGACTGGATGATTGCCATGTAAGAAGAGCTAAATAAGTTTACAAGGAATGATGTCTGGGATCTGGTTCCAAGACCAAAAGGATTTAGCATCATTGGAACTAAGTGGGTCTTCAGAAATAAGCTAAGTGAGAGAGGTGAAGTCGTCAGAAACAAATCCAGACTGGTTGCTCAGGGCTATAGTCAGCAAGAAGGCATTGACTATACAGAAACCTTTACACCAGTGGCCAGGTTAGAATCTATTCGTTTATTGATTTCATTTGCCACTCAGAATAACATCACTCTATATCAGGTGGATGTTAAGAGTACCTTTCTAAATGGTTATATAGATGAAGAAGTTTATGTCCACCAACCTCCTGGTTTTAAAGACTCTAAGTCTCCAGAACATGTTTTCAAACTTAAGAAATCATTATACGGTTTGAAGCAAGCTCCCAGAGCTTGGTATGAAAGATTAAGTTCTTTTCTTCTGGATAATGGTTTCACTAGAGGAAAAGTGGATACAACTCTCTTTTGTAAAACCTTTAAAAAGGATATTTTAATTTTCCAAATTTATGTTGATGATATCATATTTGGAACATTTAATGCTACACTTGGAAAGGAGTTTGCTAAGTCTATGCAGGCAGAGTTTGAAATGAGCATGATGGGAGAACTCAAGTACTTCCTAGGCATTCAGATTAATCAAACTTCTGAAGGAACTTATGTTCATCAGACCAAGTATGTGAAAGAACTTTTGAAGAAGTTTAATCTGTCAGAAAGCAAAGAAGCAAAGACTCCAATGCATCCAACGTGTGTATTAGGGAAGGATGAGGTAAGAAAGAAGGTTGATCAGAAACTCTACAGAGGTATAATTGGATCTCTTCTATATCTTACTGCTTCTAGGCCTGATATTTTATTCAGTGTCTGCTTGTGTGTTAGATTCCAATCAGATTCTAGAGAATCTCACTTAACTAATGTTAAGAGAATTATGAGGTATCTGAAAGGTACTACTAATGTTTGTTTAGTCTACAGAAGATTTGAAGAATACAACTTAGTAGGATATTGTGATGCTGATTACGCTGGAGATAAAGTTGAAAGGAAAAGTACTTCTGGAAGTTGTCAGTTTCTGGGTAGTCATATGATCTCCTGGTACAACAAGAAGCAAGCTACCATTGCACTCTCAACTACAGAAGCAGAATATGGTGCTGCTGGTGGATGTAGTACACAGTGGCTCTGGATGAAAAGTCAGCTAGAAGATTATCAGATATATGAGAGTAACATTCCTATATTCTGTGATAATACTTCTGCTATTTGTTTATCTAAGAATCCTATCTTACATTCTAAAGCTAAACATATTGAGATTAAACATCACATCATTAGGGACTATGTTTAGAAGGGTGTTCTTTCTTTAAACTTTTTTGGATACAGAACATCAGTGGGTTGATATCTTCACAAAACCTCTTGCTGAAGATAGGTTTAAGTTCAATTTGAAGAATATCAGTATGGATTTATGCCCAGAATCAAAGGATGAGAAGATCTAATATATGGATTAGATTTAAAATGTTTATTTATTTTCTTATCAGATGTTCTGGATATGTTGATCATTTAGATACTCTGATTCTGTTATTGCTAACGTTTC
Source organism: Vicia villosa (assembly GCF_029867415.1). Classification (NCBI taxonomy): domain Eukaryota; kingdom Viridiplantae; phylum Streptophyta; class Magnoliopsida; order Fabales; family Fabaceae; genus Vicia; species Vicia villosa. Next base: position 127,342,196 of record NC_081186.1, on the reverse strand, counting down.
ATATGTCTAAGTATGATCCAGAACTTCTGTTAGATCAAAACAGCTGTCACCAGCTATTCCAGATGATGAACACGTGTTCATTCTAAAGGGACAAGCATGCGTGCAGTGATGAGACGTCGCCCTAGGTAACTGTGCAAATCATTTCAAATCTCATGTTATCTCTCCTAACGTCTATCAGCATTAAATGTAAATGATTTGGATTCTTTAATTGTTGCATTCTGAATCTCATTGCATTTTATTTTCAAATTCGTGCCAATTTAAACACATTTCATATTCATTTTCCTTATTTTCACACATTCATCATCTCCTTGTTTATGTATTTCTGCCTCTTCTTCTCCCTTTTCAAAAACCCTAAAAAGAAACCTAGAAATCTCAGTAGTGCTTCAATGGCTTCGTGATCTAAGCAAAATGTTGGTTCATCTTCTCAACAACAAAATCAAGATCAACAGCAACAACAACTTGTTCCACAGAAGACTTGTATGATTCCTTTAAAAGAATTAGAAGTTATCTGCGAAATGATGGTTGATTTTGATAACCTTGAAGCACATGATATTCATCTGAAGGAGGCCATGACCTTTCAAGGATGGCAAGCTTTCTTCTATGTTTGTGTGGACCAGTCTATCTAGATTTGGTGAAAGAATTCTGGATTCATGCAACAATCATGCCAAAGGCTATTCTCTCTATTGTTCATGGTGAACTTTTCTCCATTACAAAAAACCTTCTAAGGAAGTTGTTTGGGTTGGTAACCGTTGAAGGTGTTTCTGGAGCTATTCCAGGTAGAATAGAATGGTAGGTTGTGTATGAAGAAATCTTCACGAACTGAGTTGAATCTACAGAAATCAAGGAACTGAAGCCTTCCTACAGAATCTTGGCTAAGATTCTTCTGGGTTGCATCTACCACAGAAAGGAAACAGTTTCTTCAAACTATGTTAGCAAGAAGCAACAATACATTCTGTATCGTATTGGTAAACAGGAAAAGGTGGATCTTCCGTTCATCATCTTCAATCACATGTGGCAGCATGTGAAGAAATCTATAGATGAATTCAGATTAAAGAACCCTAAGTACAAGAGAAACATTATTCCTTTTGGAAGAATCATTACAGATCTTCTAGTTCAAACAAAAATTGTTGAAGATCTGGAGAAAGCTGGCATTATCAAGGATCCTTATACAATAACTGGAAGCACCATGAACGCTTATACTCTGAAGAAGATAGGCTTAATTGAGAGCATTGGTGCTACTCCCCAAGTGAACACTGAAGTTCGGTCCAGAAAAGCTCCTGCTCTGGCTGACTTTGAGTTGTTCTTCAGAAATGAACATCCAGAAGTTGTTGTCCAATACATTGCTATGCATAAGGCGGAAGGCTCTGACTATGATCCCATATGAATAAGCAAGCAGAATCTTGCCATCACTACTGATCAAGTTCCAGAGTTAGTGCAAGAGAAAGAAAGAAGGACAAAAAGAAAGCTAGACCTACCAGAAATGAGTAAAGATAAGAAGGAGAAGAAAGAAGAAAAGAAGGAACAACAGAAGGAAGAAAGGAAGGAAGAAAAGAAGAAGGAAGTGAATAAGGAAGAGAAACAGAAGGAGAAACAGAAGGAGAAGCAGAAGGAGAAGAAAAGGAAGACTGTTGGAGAAGGACCTGCTAGGCCTCAAAAGAAGAAACGACCTTCAGGGGTTGTCATTTCTGAACCTGATTCTGGTCCTGTTTTAAATTCAAATATTGTATCAACAGAAGCTCCACCAGATATTTCACCAGAAAAAGACCCAGCAAAATCACCTCCAACCACCAAAGTTTCTAACCCTCCTTCTTCACCCAAGTCTAAAGGCAAATCGCCTATTCTTGATTCTGAACCTCCTGTTTCTGAACCTATTCTTGAACCCACACCTCTAAACACCATTATTCCTCCTCACGCCATAATTTCCACCTCTTAACCTCCTCCACATTCCAACTATGAACCTGTTGACACTGCTGTTTTATGTAACCTCCCCTCATCAAAATCCTCTCTCTCTGATTCTTTTATCCGCCTCATGCAATCATATAATCGTAAAAACAAACCATCTTCTGACCCCGTTGTCGTAGTCATTGACTCAGACAATGAAGTTGAATCCTCTCGTTAACCATCCTCTTCAGAAACATTATTTGTTCTTGATAGAGAATCTCAACCCTATGCTTTCTTTCACCCAGATAAGCCAATATACTCTCTCAATCCAAAATCTCCAATCTCACCTCCCAGAACAAAACCTCCTAAACCTTTTGTTGATGCACGTTTTGATTTTTTAAATAACAAGGTCAGAACAGGTTTAGATGTTCTGAAGGTTGCTCATGAGTCCAAGCTGGATCATGTAGCTGCTGGGTAGCTCTAGAGAGCTTTTGGTAAGGAAATTCAAGAAGACTTTCTGGAACTCTAGAAAGACTGTTTGGCTGCTGCTCCTGGGCCTGCTGGACTCTGTTTGGAGTATGATGATGGAAAGTACTATCATCCTATCCCCAACTGGAAACCTCTGGAGGAAAAGCCATTTGTTAATGAGTTAGAAGAAGAAAATTCTCTGGCAATAGTTGTATGGAAGCCACGTCCTTACAAGGTTCTGAATGGAGATTTTCAGCTGTTGTTCAACTGGTTCCAGAAGAACCCTCTGGAGAAGGCCCCTAGCATGGTATATCCAAAAGTTAAGTGATCAGTGGTTTTCACACATATATTTACCGTTGTTTTTAAGTATTTTTAAGTTATGTTATTGAGTGTTTTATTTCTTTATTCGTCATTTTATGCTTTGGTTGTAAGTTTTAATGTTTTCAGGTTCATATGGATAAATCAGACTAAATCAGTGCAAAACTCGGAGTTTTGAGGAAGTTCAGAAAACATGTTTCAGGAGGCCTGACACGGGTGGCCGTGTTGCTCAACACGGGCCGTGTCAGGAAGAGAGCTGGGAGCGAAGTTTGAGAGAAAGGAAAAACAGGGGTGCAACACGGGTGCCCGTGTTGCTCAACACGACCTGTGTTGCTAAGTCTGGGACCAACCAATAAAAATAAATATGACAGGGAGCCAACCCGGGTGCCCGTGTTGCTCAACACAGCCCGTGTTGGGTTTGACGCTGATTCCAGTGATTTTTGTAATTTTGTTCAGTGGTTTGCCTGCAAGGGTGTTTTTGGGATTTCCAACCAACTAAAGTGAGTCTGCACTATTTAGGAGAGTTTTCAAGATGAATTAGGGATCTTTTTTTTGCCACACGAAGAATTGGAGGATTGAGAGAAGAAGCCTATGCAATTGGAGAAGAACAGAGAACTCTCATGAGCGGAAGCCATTGAAGACCAAAGTTCATCATCTCTATTGTAATGTCTTTATTTGATATCTTTGTAATTTCTTTGGATGATATGAGTAGCTAAACCCCCCAATGCTAGGGGGGTGTCCCTGATTAACATTTGTGATGATTTTGAATTCCGAATTTCAATAACATATTTCTCTTTCATGTTCAATTTAATGGTATAAGGTTTTTAATGCTTTCCTCGTCGGACCAATTGGATTGATTTATGACTGACAATTAGGATTGACCTCCATTGTTAGGGTTTTTATACCATTATACTATAGTAGATATCACCTAGGACTAGGGATACCCTATAGTAACCGGATTGTTCTTGATTATAATAATACTTGATTTGATCACTAATTTCGAAGGACTTTGGGATTAGGATTTCAATGTTCAAAGGTTTGCCCACTAAGGACGTAGGAGCAAATACCCTTAAGAACCGGTAATTGATAAGTTGAATTTTGTTAATGAGACCAGGATTCAGAATTGCTCCATGTTAATGCACGCACCTACCCTAGCATGTTACTCATATTTGGCTAAATCAACCCTTTTAAGTTTATTTGCAATTTAATTCGTAATCATAAAAACCAAAACCCCCAAGGCTTTTTGTTTAATTGAATTCCTACTAACTCTATAATATCACGCAATCCTTGAGATTGATATTCGGAGAATTTTCCCTTTATTACTACAGAGGAAAAATAGTACACTTGTTATTTTACCGATCAAGTTTTTGGCGCCGTTGCCGGGGACTGCCGAAGAGTATAGAGTTTTTAGATTTATTTCAATTAAAATTTTGTTGCTCTGCGACTAAAATTTTATTTTCTGGAAAAAAATATTTTACTTTTGTTCCTCATTCTAATTATTGTCTAATCTGTTTATGCGAGGTAAGGCCTCAGTAGAATTTCTTTTTGACGCAGAAATTGAAAGGACTTTTCACGCAAGGCGCAGACAAGCTCGTCAAGCTCAATTGGAATCCGAGGAAGAAGTGATTACAGTTCATTCTGGTTCAGACACCGAGAGTGAAGAAGAGATCATGGGCGAGGTACCACCACCAGAGAGACTTCTCGGAGACTATGGTACTAGAAACACACCGGGAGGAAGACTAACTATTGTCAACCAACCGGTGAATGTTCCTAATTTTCAATATCATCCAAGCACTATCACTCAGCTCGAAAGAAAGCCTTTCACCGGAAAGGTTAATGAAGATGCAAATAAGCACTTACAGAGGTTTCTGACCATGAGTACAACTTTAAAAATCGAAGGTCATACAGAAGAGGCCAAGAAGCTGAGAATGTTCCCATTCACCTTGGCAGAAGAAGCAAAAGAGTGATTTTATTCCCTTCCAGCGGGCAGCATTACATCTTGGGAAGAGATGGAAAAAGCGTTCTTAAATGAGTATTTTCCTGCATCTGTATTTATAAGGAAGAGGTATGACATCCTGAACTTCAAACAGAAGGAAGGTGAGCCCTTAGGGGATGCCTACAAAAGATTCAAAAGAATTCTAGTAGCATGTCCCACTCACAATATGGACAAGACTGAACAGATGCAAGTATTTGTCAATGGGCTCAGAATGAAAACAAAGCAGTTAATTGATACAGTAGCTGGAGGCTCGACAAATTTCACAACAGCCTCAGGCATCATAAAAATCATTGAAGCAATAGCTGCTAATGAGCATTTGGAATTTTATGACAGGTGTGCTAGCAAACCAGAAGGAATCATTGATCTTAAGCTGGAAACTTCGAAAATTCGGGTTAAAGATGCTATAGCTGCAGAAGTTGAAAAGAAACTGAAGGCTATGAACATAGGTACACAACAGGTGGCTCAAGTCCAACAAGCTCAACCTGTAAGTTGTGAAATTTGCCATGGGCCACACCAAACGGTGTTCTGTGTTGCTACTCCCAAGCAGATTGAAGAAATTAAATTCCTGAGGCAAAACAATCCGTATTCTAACACCTATAATCCAGGGTGGAAGAATCATCCAAATTTTGCTTGGAAAGATCAATAACAACAAGGCCCCCAGAAAGCAGAGTGGGAAGTGGCGATTGAAAAATTGGCCGGGCAGTGCTCTTAGTTCCAAGAAGAAACGAGAAACAACCACATAAACACCACGGCCTCAATTAAAAATCTGGAAGTTCATGTGGGGCAAATAGCACATCATCTCACTCTACAGGCACAAGGTACCCTTCCGAGCTCAATTGTGAAAAATCCGAAAGACCAAGAGAAGATTAATGCTGTTACTACAAGAAGTAGGAGAGTAGCAGAATCTGAAAAAGAAAAAGAGGAAATAGATGACCCCATGGTAATAGAGGTGGATCTGGAAATAAGAGAGAATCCAAAAGAGCCAGAAGTTGTGGTACCACCGGTTAAAACAATTGAAGAAAAAAATAAGAAAGACACTGAACCGGTGATAAAACTACCTTTCCCCTCCAGAGTGACAAAGAAGGTTTCAAGAGAGAAATACTTTGAGAAGTTTACTAAATTGTTCAAAAAGTTAGAGGTAAATCTACCATTCTTTGAAGCACTTGAGCACATGCCTTTGTATAAGAAATTTATGAAGGAGGTGTTGGCGAAAAAGAGATCACTAGGAGGAGAGCCAAAAATTGCAACCGAGAAGTGTGGTATAGTCTCGACAGCAAGAAAGATCCCAATAAAGAGGAAAGACCCTGGGGCGGTGGCGATACCATGCACTATCAAGAATATAGCATTTAAAAAGGTACTCCTCGATTCTGGGTCTAGTGTGAGTTTAATGCCTTTGTCCATTTTCAAAAAGCTTGAATTAGAAAAGATTAGTGAAAGTAAGACACAGTTAAGGTTCGCCGATCACACCGTTAAGAAATCCTATGGGGTAGCTGAAGATGTGCTAGTGGAAGTTGATAAGTTTGTATTCCCTGTTGACTTCCACATCATGGATATTTCGGAAGACGAAGAAACTCCTATCCTTCTTGGGAGACCATTTTTGTCGACAGGCCGCTGCAACTTCGACATTGAAAAAGGGACACTAACACTGAAATCATTTGATGAAGAAGTAACCTTGAAGATGTTAGGAGTTAAGAAAAATAGGGCAGGTGTGAATGAGAAAACTTCAGCTGGTATGACAGGAGGTGAAAAAGAAGACAAAAATCCTAAAAATCTCCAAGAAAAAGTTTCTAGCATAGCCTCTCGGGTGGAACCAACTCATATAGCCATCAAAGATCCTAAGAATACTAAGGAAGTCAAGAAGAAGGTGGAAAAGAAAGAGCAAGGTGAGAAGAAGAATGTGGGAAGTGAGTTGAAGATAAAAGTAGTCCATTCTTTTCATCTTCATGAGTTCGTGGTTGCGGACGTGACAAGCAACAAGGTGTGGAAAAGGAAATACCCTCCATAATAAAGGGTAATGGACCGTCGAGCCATGCGATGTTAAACGAAGCGCTTCGTGGGAGGCAACCCACGGTTTTAATAATTAATTTCTCTGTTTGTTTATTTTATTTTTAGAAAATAATAGAGGACGTCTCTAGTGAAAGCTCGGAAGTGATCATTGGAGTGCAATACCCTCTGTGAGTCACCTCTCTCGAACTCGTTCTGAAACATTGAGGTCAATGTTTAGTTCAAGTTTGGGGGAAGCTCTTCTCTTTGCATTTTTTTTATGTTATTTTTATGTTATTGGTATGATGTGAAACCATAAAGTGAATTCTGCCCAAATTTTAACCGAAATTTTAATTTTTGTTGAAGAGTTTTGATCTTAAAGAGCGATCGGGAATAGTATATAGAGATGAAGCGAGGATTGTTTAAGGACAGAAAGTTCGGAATAATGTGAAAAGAAGAGGTTTGTTTAAACACCCTTGGTTCCCTAAAAGAGATACGAGTCTAACGTGTAGATTTGCACCATAGTACTTGTCTCCTGAGAAGTACTTCTCAAGTAGTTTATTGATACAGTCTGGTATAATTCAGATTCACTTGCATGATGACTGGTTGAAAAAAAAAGAGATATAAAGTTGGCACCAAATGATGAAAAGGCGGTAAAAGGCAATCGACTCGCTAAGTTGGGTAGCCCTCACCCGGTTATTCAGCCCAAAGGAGATTGATCCCCAAACGTCGTCCAAAAGGACAATATATAACTGCAAAGTTTGAAAATTTCATCGGTAATAAAAAGTAGCCAATGCTGCTAGTTTGGTGCCAGGAAAAGTAAATAAGAAGCCTTGATTCGTCTCATGCAGGTGATGATTATTATAAGAAATGCAGTGCCTTAATATGATTGTCCGAATGAAAGAGGAGGAAAATCGGAAAGAGACTTAAGTGCAAAGCATAGTTGGAGAGGTATCCGAAACGGGAGCTTGAGGTTTAATGTGGTAACAGAAACTCGTCGCGTCATGTGAATGCCGAACCAATTGTTTCTTGATCAATACAGACGGATATCTCACGTATGAACACCGTGTGCTTTGAAGGTCATTAACTTTTGTAATTGTCGCTTGAGGTCAAGCAACGATTTAAGTTTGGGGGAGTTTGATCAGTGGTTTTCACACATATATTTACCGTTGTTTTTAAGTATTTTTAAGTTATGTTATTGAGTGTTTTATTTCTTTATTCGTCATTTTATGCTTTGGTTGTATGTTACATTGTTTTCAGGTTCATATGGATAAATCAGACTAAATCAGTGCAAAACTCGGAGTTTTGAGGAAGTTCAGAAATCATGTTTCAGGAGGCCTGACACGGGTGGCCGTGTTGCTCAACACGGGCCGTGTCAGGAAGAGAGCTGGGAGCGAAGTTTGAGAGAAAGGAAAAACAGGGGAGCAACACGGGTGCCCGTGTTGCTCAACACGACCTGTGTTGCTAAGTCTGGGACCAACCAATAAAAATAAATATGACAGGGAGCCAACCCGGGTCCCCGTGTTGCTCAACACAGCCCGTGTTGGGTTTGACGCTGATTCTAGTGATTTTTGTAATTTTGTTCAGTGGTTTGCCTGCAAGGGTGTTTTTGGGATTTCCAACCAACTAAAGTGAGTCTGCACTATTTAGGAGAGTTTTCAAGATGAATTAGGGATCTTTTTTTTGCCACACGAAGAATTGGAGGATTGAGAGAAGAAGCCTATGCAATTGGAGAAGAACAGAGAACTCTCATGAGCGGAAGCCATTGAAGACCAAAGTTCATCATCTCTATTTGGCTAAATCAACCCTTTTAAGTTTATTTGCAATTTAATTCGTAATCATAAAAACCAAAACCCCCAAGGCTTTTTGTTTAATTGAATTCCTACTAACTCTTTAATATCACGCAGTCCTTGAGATCAATATTCGGGGAATTTTCCCTTTATTACTACAGAGGCAAAATAGTACACTTGCTATTTTACCGATCATTAAGTATCCTCCAGAACCTGTGATCCCAATCTTCAAAGAAGTATCTGCTGAAGAGATTCCTGCTGAGGAAATTCAAGAAGATGTGTAAATGGTTGAAGCTGATGGTGCTCATCCTGTTCTGGATAATAGCCTTGATACTTCTTCTGCTGGTCCTTCTGCCTCTATTCTGCTGAACACTTTGAAGGAACTCCAACAGAATCAAGCTAGTTTGACTAGTCGTCTGGACAAGCAAGATGACACCAATGCTGAGTTCAGAAATTGGATGAAGACTCAAGAAGAAACCTCCAAGAAGCAAGCTGAAGACACTTCTGAGATTAAGAACCTTCTGGCCGCCTTAGCCTCTAGGTTTAGCCAGTAGTAGTCTGTCTTGTGTCTTAGTTGGTTTTTCTTTGTTTTTGCATCTGTTTGCTTGCATCTTCTTTTGTATTCTCTTATGATTCTTATCAATGAAATATTATCTTTTTCTTTCTTCACTCTGTGTGTCTTTCATCTGAATCTTTTATACTTTTTGATGTTATGACAAAAAGGGGGAGAAACGTGATAATTGAATTGATTTATTATATCAGTTGCTGGGTTTAAGTCTCAACATTCCTAACAATTACTTGTAAGTTTCTGTCTTTGATAATTTTTTGCAGGAATGTGATATTCTGGACAAGCTCAAAATGAGAAGCAAATACATGAGGAAAAGCAATTTTGAAGCATTTAAAGAATTGAAGCAAGCTTAGTGCTCTGAAGCTTGTTAAATCAGAAGCTCTGATACAAGAAGTCTCAAGATCTAATGGCTCAGATACATAGAAGACTGAAGATATAGAGCTCTGATTCAAGTGATCACAAAGAGAAGTTCGAAGCTCTAAAGCTGTCCAATGGAAGCTCTGAAGATAAGCTCTAAATGTTCTGGAGTTCTAGTTTAACGTGAAAGTCTCAACTGAAATGGAAAAATACTTAGAGAAGTCTTTTATTTATAAACTCTTCTAGTATTAATTTCAGGGGGAGATTGTTAATCTCAGGGGGAGACATATTCATACACTCTGAATTATATGCTTATGCTATATCTGTGTAATTGTATTTGTTCATCTGATATTCTGGATACATATTCATATCAATTTTTTATGTTTTTGTCATCATCAAAAAGCGGGAGATTGTTAGAACAAGAAATGTTCTGATAAATATTCTTAGTTTTGATGATAACATTATGTATGAATTTTGTATCAGACAATGTGGTACTTTAATCCTTTACGTTTTCCATTTCAGGAAAAGTATAAAAGAGTATGCACAAATCAGCGTTCAGAAGCACTGACCCAGAAGTTCTGGATGGCTTCATCAGAACATGCTCTGGCAAGACATCAGAAAATGGTCATGCAGAATCAGAACATGAACTAGAAAGCATCAGAAGATGGCGGTTAGAAGTACAAGCTCTGAAGCTCTGATGGTATCATGCTCAAAGCTCTTCAAAGTCAGAAGACAGAAGATTCTCTCCACCAAAGCTGGAAACTCTGAAATTCAAATGTCTACTCAACACATTCTGAGTCCAGAAGAAAGTACAAGATGAAAAAGCTATAACGTCAAATCTCTGACTAACAAAAGGAACGTTGGAAGCTACAAAAGGCAAAGTCGGTAAAAGCAGCAAAAGCATGGCTCAAGGTAGTTGACAAAAGTGTGAAACATTAAATGCAGCGTTGTACTATTCACGAAAAGCATTAAATGCTCCCAACGGTCATTTCCTCTCAAGCGCCTATATATAGAAGTTCTGATCAGAAGCAAAATACAACACTTGCCCAAAACATACAGAAACTCTGTCAAAATCAAAAGCTAAAGAACTTCATCTTCAACCTCACAACTCTTTGTAACATTTAGTGAGTGTTAAGAATTAGAACTTAAGAGAAATATCAAAGTTGTGACTATAGCTTTATTAGAAGCAATCTAAACTCTTGAAAACATTTATTTTACATTGATTATAAAAGATTTCCTAGAGTCATCAAGTTGTGATCTGTAGACTCTAGAAGACTTAGAGGGTATCTAAGTGGAAAACCATTGTAATTCGTTGGATTATTGGATTAAATCCTCAGTTGAGTTAAATCACCTTGTCAGGGGTGGACTGGAGTAGTTTGGTTAACAACGAACCAGGATAAAAGGATAAAAATATTTGTGTTCATTGTTTTTATCTTCCAAGTTTTTGAGTTACACTTATTCAATCCCCCCTTTCTAAGTGTTTTTCACTCCTTCAATTGGCATCAGAGCGCCGGTTCTAGGTGCAAGCACTTAACCGTGTTAGACAAAAGATTCAGGGAGAAAAACACAAAGTCAAAATGGTTGAAACAAGTTCATCTACTCCTACTCCTGAACACAACAATGGTAACAATGGAAGCATTAGCTTCAATGGTTACAATAAACCACCAGTCTTTGATGGTGAAAAATTTGAGTATTGGAAGGATAGGCTTGAAAGTTACTTTCTTTGTCAAGATGGTGACTTATGGGACTTAGTGTTGGATGGTTACACACATCCTGTGAATGCACGAGGAGTCAAGATTACAAGACAAGCCATGAGTGATGATCAAAAGAACGAATTCAAGAATCATCACAAGTCAAGGACCATATTGCTAAATGCTATCTCTCATGCTGAGTATGAGAAGATAACAAATAGAGAAACAACTCATGATATCTTTGAATCTTTAAAGATGACTCATGAGGGTAATGCTCAAGTAAAGGAGACCAAGGCTCTAGCTCTAATCCAGAAATATGAAGCATTCAAGATGGAGGAAGATGAGAACATTGAAGCATTGTTTTCAAGATTCCAGACATTGACTGCTGGATTGAGAGTGCTAGACAAAGGCTACACCAAAGCTGATCATGTAAATCAGATCATCAGAAGCTTACCTAGAAGATGGGGACCCATGGTGATTGCATTCAAGATTGCCAAGAATCTAAATGAGGTGTCTCTTGAGGAGCTGATCAGTGCCCTGAGGAGTCATGAGATTGAGCTGGATGCAAATAAGCCTCAAAAGAAAGGTAAGTCTATTGCATTAAAATCTAATAATAAAAAATGCACTAACGCTTTTCAGGATGAAGAAGAAGATTCTGAAGAGTCAGAATCAGAAGAAGAAGAAGAAGAAGAAGAAGAATTGTCTCTAATATCCAGAAGAGTAAATCAACTCTGGAAAAGCAAGCAGAGAAAGTTCAAGAACTTCAAAAGAACTGAAAAGGGAGAATCTTCTGGACACAGAAGATCTGACAAGAAGAAGGTGACGTGCTATGAATGTAAAGAGCCTGAACACTACAAGAGTGAATGTCCAAAGCTTCAGAGGGAAAACCCCAAAAAAAGATTTGAAAAGAAGAAAGGCTTAATAGCTACTTGGGATGACTCAGACTCTTCTAATCAAGAGTCAGACTCTGAAGATGAGCAGGCCAACATAGCACTGATGGCAACAATTGACGCTGGTGAAAAGTCTACTTCTGATTCAGACTCTGATGAGGTATTTTCTGAACTTACTAGAGAAGACCTTATTTCCACTTTATCTGAACTTCTGGAAGTTAAAAGTCAACTTAGTATCAAATACAAAAAGCTTAAAAAGCTCTTTGAATCTGAAACTAAGCGGCTTGAAATAGAAAATTCTAAACTTAAGGAAAAAGTTTTAAAATTAACCAAAGATGTTGAATCATCTTCAAGTTCAGAAAAGTCTACTCCAAGTACTAATAATATTCTGAAGGAATATGACTTAAGCTTTAAAAAGTTCTTATCTAGAGGTATAGGCAGAAGTCAGCTAGCCTCTATGATATATGGAGTAAGTGGAAACAAGAGAATAGGCATAGGCTTTGAGGGTGAAACCCCATATAAACTTGAACCTGTTGATGAGATGATTATCACATACAAACCTTTGTATGATCAGTTCAAGTATCGCCATTCTCATGATATTAAGCACACATCTCACTCCAAGAGTTTCCACATAACACACGCCAAGAAACATGTTGCTACACAATCTAGAAAATATTATGTTAAACCTCATGCTAAATCTCAGTTCAATCAGAACATGAGAAAAAACTAACCCAAAAGGACCCAAAAGAATGTGGGTACCTAAGGAAAAGATAATTCCTGTTGCAGATCTCCTTCAAGGCTCAAAAGACAAAGGCAAACATGTCATGGTACCTGGACTCTAGGTGCTCACGACACATGACGGGAAGAAGGTCTATGTTCCAAAGCCTGGAACTTAAATCTGCTAGAGAAGTAAAGTTTGGAGGGAATCAGAAGGGCAAAATCATTGGCTCTGGAACCATATGCATTGGTAACTCTCCCTCTATAACTAATGTTCTTTTAGTAGATGGATTAGCTCATAACTTATTGTCCATAAGTCAATCAAGTGACAATGGTTATGACATAATCTTCAATCAACATTCTTGTAAAGCTAATAGTCAGAAGGATGGCTCAATCCTATTTACAGGCAAGAGAAAGAACAATATTTACAAGATTGATCTTTCAGATCTTAAGAATCAAAAGGTTACTTGCCTTATGTCTGTTAGTGAAGAGCAGTGGGTCTGGCACAGAAGGTTGGGTCATGCTAGTTTGAGAAAGATCTCTCAGATTAATAAACTCAATCTGGTCAGAGGACTCCCTAATCTGAAATATAAATCAGATGCTCTTTGCGAAGCATATCAGAAAGGGAAGTTTTCAAAACCTGCATTCAAGTCTAAAAATGTTGTCTCATCCTCTAGGCCGCTAGAACTTCTGCACATTGATCTTTTTGGCCCAGTCAAAACAGCATCAATCAGAGGGAAGAAATATGGATTAGTCATCGTAGACGACTATAGTAGATGGACGTGGGTAAAGTTCTTGAAACACAAGGATGAGTCACATACTGTTTCTTTGACTTCTGCACTCAGATTCAATCTGAGAAGGAATGCAAAATCATTAAGGTCAGAAGTGATCATGGTGGTGAATTTGATAACAGATTCTTTGAAATTTATTTCAAAGAAAATGGTATTGCCCATTATTTCTCTTGTCCTAGAACTCCACAGCAAGATGGAGTTGTAGAACGAAAGAATATGACTCTACAAGAAATGGCCAGAGCCATGATCAATGAAACCAATATGGCTAAGCATTTATGGGCAGAAGCAATTAACACAGCGTGTTACATTTAGAATAGAATCTCCATAAGACCTATTCTAAATAAGACTCCTTATGAATTGTGGAAGAATAGAAAGCCCAACAGTTCTTATTTCCATCCATTTGGATGTGTATGCTATATTCTGAATACTAAAGATCATCTGAATAAGTTTGATTCTAAAGCTCAGAAGTGTTTTCTACTTGGATATTCTGAACGCTCAAAAGGCTACAGAGTATACAATATTGAAACTCTGGTAGTTGAAGAATCAATCAATATCATATTTGATGATAAGCTTGGCAATGAAAAGCCAAAGCAGTTTGAGAATTTTGTAGATATAGATATATCTATCTCAGATCATGAAGAACCCAAAGGAAATAATGATGTAGAAGATCAAGTTGCAGCATCTTTGGAGAATCTCAGAATATCTGAAGAGCCAACACTTAGAAGATCTTCTAGACTCAACTCTGCTCATTCAGAAGATGTCATCATTGGAAAGAAAGATGATCCCATCAGAACTAGAGCATTCCTAAAGAACAATGCAGAATGTCAATTTGGTCTAGTATCTTTGATTGAGCCAACTTCTCTTGATCAAGCTCTGGAAGATGCTGACTGGATAACTGCCATGCAAGAAGAGCTAAATCAGTTTACAAGGAATGAGGTCTGGGAACTGGTTCCTGTCATACCCTAATTTTAACCCCCCCTGAGATGTCATACCTTCAGGCTTTTCATCAGATCAAAACAGATACTCAGAGCAGTCACTTGTTTGCCTGATACTTAATTGAGGATGTTCAAAAACAAAAGAGCTCAGGCAAAGGATCAATCAATAAAAGGATTAGTCTCTAATACAATCATAGGACTCAAAAAGCTTCATTCTATTTACCTATGATTGATTAGACACCCAATCATCTGGGCCCAGGTTTGCTTAGTTCACTAATCTAGGGTTTTGAGCCCATCAGGGACTGTAATCAGGGATCACATTTGGGAAACCCTAAAAAGCCCCAGGACATCCATCATTTGGTTCAAATATCTTCAATTGGTTCATATGACATTATCCATTGGACATTACACTTCAATTCAAGATCTACAGTCATCAATTTCATCTAGTCGATAATTAGGGTTTTTGACCTAATTCACTTGGACAGTTGACTTTTAATCAGGACATGGGTCCACAACTCAAAACATGACTCAAGAGCTTCTATTACCTCAATATAATCCATTCATATCACTCATTTAAGGAGAAGAACTTGATTCATTACCAAAGCCCAATATTTCACTTCATTTGGAAAAGTCAACTGTACAAGATCACCTTTGACTTTTAGGGTTTTGGGTCAAGACATGACTTTTAAGGATCAATATCATCAATATATGATTATTGAAGTCATTTGACCAAAGAAAATCAAGAAAATCAATCAAGAATCAAAAAGTCAAAGATTGACTTTTCATACTTAGAAATTTTTCTAAGTGTTTAAGAGTCTTTTTTTCAAAACTTTGGAAGACAATATCTCAAAATTTCAAGTACAAACTGAAAAAAACTTCCAACATCAAAGTTGTAGATTTTGATCCAATGAAAAACTTCATCACATATGATTTTTTGGCTAGAAATCAACCATTGAAGAGTTATGGAGCTTCAAAATGACTGCCTTAACAAAACTAGCAAAGAAACCCTAGTTTTCTTCAAACTTTATGGGACTTTTTCACAAATTTCTCAAATGATTTTGAAGAAACTCCAATCTAATGGATTGAATTACATGCCATGAGCTTTCCAAATTATGTTCAACCTTCTCCAAATTCATTTTGAGCTAGGAGTTATGCTTGTTCAAAGTTAGGCCCATGAAGTGAAGTTTCAAGGCATAACCAATTTTGGTTTTGGTCATTTTCGTGCAAGGACCTATAATAAATGGTGCATATACACTTCAAATATATCAGAAGAGATTGGAAAGAATCATTTGAATTATTTGCATCAGGATTCCAAAACATCCAAAAATCAAAGCCATGTGATTAAGTAATCATTACATTTAGGAATTTATGGCAAATGGTGATTCATCAATTGGAATCTTTTCTAAGCCGATTAGAGAGATCTACACTTCATTGCATTAATTAGAGATCAGAAAAGAACAATGGATGGGGAGCTAGCTCGAAAACACCATCATTGCATCTTGGAGATTCCTTGAATTCCTTCATTGCCAAGAAACCAAAGTGACTTCATTAAGCAAGCTTACTATCTCCAATTGCTCTGAACATTTTGCCTATAAATACAAGTGCATACCTCAGTATTAATCACACCAAAGCAACTCAATTCCTTGCTTTCTCCTTCTCTCTCTCATGCTTATGGTTTTTCAAAGTTCTTTGGCAAGAAGAATCGATTTCTTCAAACCAGAGCTCTTCTTTGAGAAGTAAGCATTCTAACATCTCAAAGAGGTTCATTAGAGGTGATCCAAGCACCTGGATCAGTTCTGTAAGTGGAGGAACAGCATAGCCACTTTCATTTTGAAGCTCGAGCAGTTGGAAGTCTGTAGCATAATTCAAAAGGTGTCAAGCAAGTCCAAGCATCCAAACATGTTCCTTAGGATGCAGTGACGCTATTCAGATGGTCGCAGCCTATTTGTAAGTGCAGAATCACTACTTTCCATTCTCACTTGGAGCTCAAATAGAAGGGGTCGGGTAGAAACATACTGAAGCATTCAAGGTGCAATAAGTATTCAGTTAGCATCACTGAGTTCCAAGGAAGCTTTTAGGATCATTCATACAAGCCCAGGTGCTCTCCATCATCCTCACGACCTTCAGTTTCAGAGGTCTTAATTAGGTATAGACTTTGTCTTTACATTAATTAAGTTGACTTTTTGTCAATTTTCAAAACTGTTTTCAAACTTTAATTAAACAGACGACCAAGGTTTTCAGACAACAAAACCTTGTATCATTTCAAATCATTCAACTGTTTTTTTTCATAAACAATAAATAAATCTTTGGGCCTCTAATAGAGTGTAAGTCCCAACACCTTTTTATTTTCATAGTTTGTTTTCAAAAACTGTATTTACAAAATCTTCTTTCTGTTTTCAAAACATTCTTCTGGTATTTGAAGGGCATTATTCCCGGTGAAACTCTTCAGATACCTATGTGACCTATGTCCATCTTCACTTCTTCTGTTTTCAAAAAAACCTTTAACTGTTTATAATAAATATTCAACTGTTATCAAGCTGCTGGTAAGGCTTTGTACATACATCTTCAAAGGCCTCCACTCCATCCAGGTTAGGCTTTACAAGCTTTCAATTTGCAGTCCTTATTTAAATTACTTTCAAATATAAACTGTATATATATATATATATATATATATATATATATATATATATATATATATATATATATATATATATATATATATATATATATATATATATATATATTTGTTTAGAACTACGTCTGAGTGTAAACCTTAGGACAGTTAAACTATATATATATATATATATATATATATATATATATATATATATATATATATATATATATATATATATTATAGGACTATGGCCTAGGATTGAGAATGTCTTCCCGGTGAAGGCTCTTTCCTAATTAGAGATCTTTAGTTCAAACCCTCAAGATGAATTATTCCCGGTGAAACATCTTGAAAAAGTCTTAGAACCCAAACTAGGATACATCCACCCAAGAGGAATTATTCCCGGTGAAACCTCTTACCCATTTGCTTAAAGCCAAAATAAGTTCAAAACCACATAGCTTTCTCTTGTGCTATAACAAGGACCCTCAATGACCCTCGCTAGTCTCCTCGTGGGCTTTGTACAAGGACCCACAGGCTTCTTAAAAACATTCTCAGCTTCCTTTTGAGCTTGCATACAAGGACCCATCAGGTTTCTTATAAACATAGGAACAGGTCTTTAGTTACCTTTTAGCCTATCCTTGTGAGTTTCTTCCATTCTTCAAACCAGACTTTAAACAAGCTAAGATTGTCTCAATCTCACATTGAGTACACCTTTTGGAATGAGAGACATGGATAGTCTCTGTCACCCTTATCATCATTAATCTTCCTTAGCAGAGTCTAGGATCCATATTTGTTTATCCTCAGTCAGAGTCAGCCTTAATCTTGGGCTTTAAACAAGAAATCTCAATTAGATAATCTTTCTGCTATCATTCATAAATCCCTTGAAAGGGTTAGCTTCCAAAAAAAAAAGTCTTTCAAAAGATAATTTCACGAGCTGAGTCAAAACCCCTGGAAAGGGTTAGCCTCCAAAAATTGAACTTTGAAAAGACAAATTCTCCAGCAGAGTGTGTCATACCCTAATTTTTGACCTCCCTGAGATGACATATCTTTAGGATTTTCATCAGGTCAAAGCAAGTACCCAGAGCAGTCACTTCTTCATCTGGCATTTAATCGAGGATGCTCAAAAACAAGAAAACTCAGGCAAAGGATCAATCAATAGAAGGATTAGTCTCTAATACAATCATAAGACTCAGAAGCTTCATTATTTCACCTATGATTGATTAGACACCCAGTCATATGAGTACAGGTTTACTCAGGTCACCAGACTAGGGTTTTTTAGCCTATCAAGGACTAAAATCAGGGATCACCTTTGGGAAACCCTAAAAAGCCCCAGGGGATCATTCAAAGACATCAATCATTTTTAAATAACTCATATGACAAGATCCACTGGACATCACACCTCAATTCAAGGTCTACAGTCATTATTTTCATATGGTCGACAATTAGGGTTTTTGACCTAATTCACCAGGATAGTTGACTTTTAATCAGGGCATGGATCCAAAACTCAAGACATGATTCAAGAACCTCTAATACCTCAATATAATCCATTTACATCATTCATTTGAGGAGAAGATCTTGATTCTACACAAAAGTCCAAAATTTCACCTTATTTGGAAAAAGTCAACTGTATGGGTTCACCTTTGACTTTTAAGATTTTTGGTCAAACCATGACTTTCAAGGATCAATATCATCAATATATGGATATTAAAGTCATTTGAACAAAGAAATTCAAAAAGAATCTTCAAGGAGCAAAAAGTCGGGAATTAGGGTTTTTGAGGGCATTGTGGGAACTCAAAATTTCACCTACACAACTCAAAAAACTTCCAACATGAAAGTTGTAGATCTTGCAAAATAAAACAACATCTTACAAAGGAACTTTTTTCAAAAGATCAATCATTTAAGAGTTTTGGAAATTTTGGAGTTTTAGGTCATAAACACTTAGAAATTTTTCTAAGTGTTTTAACCTAGTTTTCTTCCAACTTTGGCCTCATTTTTCACAAATTTGCCAAAGGATTTTGAAGAAACTCCAAACTAATGATTTGAAGTAGATGTTTAGGGCTTTCCAAATTGTGTTCAACCTTCTCCAAATTCATTTTGAGCTAAGAGTTATGCTTGTTCAAAGTTGGCCTCATGAAGTGAAATTATAGGTCATGCATCATTTTGGAACTTTGAAATTTTGTGCACATGACCTCAAATATGGATGCTACACGACCCATAACACATCTGAAAACATACCATGCATTCATTTTCACCATGCCATGATAATTGAAGAAGATTCCTAAAACAAGAACATGTGATTATGTAATGATTACATTTGTGAATTTATGGCAAATTGATGAATCACCCAAGGAATCTTCTCACCAACCAATTAGAGCTCACTTTGCATCTGAAATGTTCCCCAAGATCAGATAGAATCAATGGATAGGGGACGCTAGCCCGAAAATGCATCATTGCATTTAGGATCTTTTCAAAATTTCTTCTTGGCTAAGAAACCAAACTTCTTTCATTAAGCAAGCTCACCACAGCCAATTGATCTGCATTCATTTGCCTATAAATAGGAGGGCATACTTCAGTAGAAAAACACACCAAAGCAACCATATTCCTTGCTTTCTCTTTCTCTTCTCATGCTTATTGTTTTTCAAAGTTCTTTGGCAAGAAGAATCGTTTTCTTCAAACCAGAGCTTATATTTGGAAAGTAAGCATTCTAACATCTCAAGGGAGGTCATTTGAGGTGATCCAAGCACCTGGATCATTTCTGTAAGTGGAGGAACACCATTGTTGCTCTCACTTTGAAGCTGTTGCAGTTGGAGGTCCATAGTGCAATTCAGAAGGTTTCCAATCGAGCCAAGCATCCAGGCACGTTCCATAGGAGGTAGTGAAGCTGTTCAGATGGCTACAACTCATCTGTAACTCAAGAATCATCACTCTCCATGTTCACTTGAAGCTCAAATCGAGGGAGGTCCATAGAACAATTCAGAAGGATTGAGGTTACAACAAGCATTCAGTTAGCATCACTGAGTCCCAAGGAAGCTTTTGGGATCATTCATACAAGCCCAGTTGCTCTCTATCATCCTCACGACCTCCATTTTCAAAGGTCTTAATTAGGCATAGATCTTTATTCTTTACCTTAATTAAGTTGACTTTTGTCAATTTTCAAAGCTATTACCAGTCTCCAATTAAACGGATGATTAAGGTTTTCAAACAACAAAACCTTATACCATTTCAAATCATTTTCAAACTGCTTTTGTAACCAGTACTGTAAAGTATTGGGCCTCTAATAGAGTGTAAGTCCCAAACACCTTCTCTTCTTAGCTTGTTTTCAAAACTGTATTTTCAAAAATTTTCTTTCTGTTTTCAAAACATTCTTCTGGTATTTGAAGGGCATTATTCCCGGTGAAACTCTTCAGATACCTATGTGACCTTTGTCCATCTTCACTTCTTCTGTTTTCAAAAACCCTTAACTGTTTATAATAAATATTCAATTGTTATCAACAAAACAACAAAAATATTGTTGAGGCTCTGTACATACTTCTCCAAAGGCCTCCACTCCATCCAGGTTACGCTTTACAAGCTTTCAATTTACAGTCTTTATTTAAATTACTGTCAAATATAAACTGTGCATATATATTAGTTTAGAACTACGTTTGAGTGTAAACCCTAGGACAGTTAAACTATATATATATATTATAGGAATGTGACCTAGGATTGAGAATGTCTTCCCGGTGAAGGCTCTTTCCTAATTAGAGATCTGTAGTTCAAACCCCCAAGATGAATTATTCCCGGTGAAACATCTTGGCAAAAACCTTAGAATCCAAAAAAAATAGGACACATCCACCCAAAGAGGAATTATTCCCGGTGAAACCTCTTACCCATTTGCTTAGAGCCCAAAATAAGTTCAAAACTACATAGCTTTCTCTTGTGCTATAACAAGGACCCTCGATTAGCCTCCTCTTGGGCTTTGTACAAGGACCCACAGGCTTCTTAAAAGCATTTCCAGCTTCCTCTTGAGCTTGTATACAAGGACCCATCAGGTTTCTTATAAACATAGGAACAGGTCTTTAGTCACCTTTTAACATACCCTGGTGAGTTTCTTCCAATTTAAACCAGACTTTAAACAAGCTAAGTTTGTCTCAATTTCACATTGAGTACACCTTTTGGAATGAGAGACATGGACAGTCTCTGTCACCCTTATCTTCATCAATCTTCCTTAGTAGAGTCTAGGATCTATGTGTGCTTATCCTCAAAGTGTCAGCCTTCATCTTGGGCTTTAAACAAGAAGTCTCCAATAGATAATATTTCTGCTATCATTTTAATAAAATCCCCTGGAAAGGGTTAGCCTCCAAAATCATTCCTTCATTTTAATAAAATCCCCTGGAAAGGGTTAGCCTCCAAAATCATTCCTTCATTTTAATAAAATCCCCTGGAAAGGGTTAGCCTCCAATATCAGTCTTTCAAAACCAAATATTCATTCTCTTAGGAGATAATTTCCCCAAAAGAGTCAAAACCCCTGGAAAGGGTCAGCCTCCAAAAACATGATAAAGTCAGTCTTTTAACAGACAAATTCACCAGCTGAGTCGAAACCCCTGGAAAGGGTTAGCTTCCAAAGAAAAACAGTCTTTTAATAAATAAAATCTCCTCAGTAGAGTCAAAACCAACAAAAACAGTTAGCCTCAACCTTGGGCTTCATACAAGGCACCAAACAATAAAACTTCCCTGTCAAGAGTCAGCCTCAACCTTGGGCATTGTACAAGGCAGATAATAGAGTCTCCCCAGTGAGTTCTTCATCATTCAGTAGCCACAACCTTGGGCTTTGTACAAGGCAGATTAAACCATACTTTCATGTGTCAAAGATTCCTAACACCTAGGATCTTTTCCCCATAGAGTCATCCATACTCAGTTTATTTTAGAGTCAGCCACAACCTTGGGCTTTGTACAAGGAAGAAAATAATGTTTTTCCTAGCTAGAGTCAGCCTCAATTCTGGGCTTTATACAGAACACCAAATAAAAATCCATCAAAATGAACACTCTCCAAATAGAGTCAGCCTCAATTCTGGGCTTTGTAAAGAACACGAAAATACCCTGTAATTAATCCCCAGTGGAGTCATCTCCCAGAGTCAATAATAATTAATAAATCAATCAAAAAGCCTCAAGCTTGGGCCTCATACAAGCCAGCTAAAGTCAAATCTTTTATACAGTAGATAGACATAGCTTATCTCTATAGAGAGATATTTTTTACTACTCTACCACATTCAAACAAACAAACATTTCCATTTCAATTTCAATTTTAATCAAGTCTCCCATTTAGGATTTTGAAAGGCATGAGCTGGCAGTAAAACCCAGACATGTGGTAACTTTCCCTAATTTGGATGAGCATCTTTCTTTCATTTAAGAGGCATTTGACTGGTATACTTGCACATACACAAGTAAGGTCCCCCTCTTGAATGAAATGAATTCAGTTATTCTGTCACTCTTCAAATGTTTGTGGTAGAATAGTAAAAATACCTCTTTGTAAAGATGATTTCATGTCTCTTTACTGTAAACAGAGATTTAATTCAAAGCTTCAACCTTGAGCTTCAAGCAAGGCACCAAAAACAATTAATTTCCCTAGTTAGTTCCCCGAACTACATTAAGCTCTGACTTCCACTAGGGATATGTAGGCATGAGGTTCACAAGGAACCTCAGCGAGCTAATAAAATACCAAAAATAGTCAGTCTGTCTGTCTGTCTTTCTTTAATCAATTCAATTCCTTCTCCTAACACAAAGGAGAAACTTTCCCAATCTTTAGCAATAAACACAATCACAATGACACAGAGAAGGTTCCTGTAGAGTACTACAGATATGTAGGGTGTTTAAACACTTCCCTATGTATAACCGACCCCCCGGACTCCAGAATTTCTAGTCTAGGTGAATCCCCACACTTAGCAAACTCCTAGGGTTTACTTGAGATCTTTTTTCCCCTTTCCTACTCGTAGGACAAAACAAGAAAGTTCGTGTGATATCGTAGGAAGAACTGAAATAAAATTCATCCCGCCACGGGCGCATTCTCCTTCCAAATTTCGCGTGAAGGGTATAGCGTGTCGTCCTCCCAAGTGAAACGGGGAGGTAAAAAAAACGACACCACAGTAAAAATGGCGACTCTGCTGGGGATATAAGTGTTAAAAACCTTGGTTTTTCATCCAAACCAATGGTTGACCTGTTGCTGGTCCAGTCCCAATGAGGAATTAGGGATGCCAAATTCCCCCTCAAACAAGAGAGGTCCTGCCTAACCTCTGTGTCATTTCATGTGATTGTTGCATATATATTTGTTTATTTTGTTTATTCTGTATCGGGAAAGGGCTTGATTCCCCCTTGTGGTGAGAAATCCTATACCCGGATTTGAGTGCAACATAAGATAGGATGGAGGATGTCTTCCCGGTGAAGACCCTCTAATCTTGGTTTCCAAGTCTACTCTTGGGATTTGCCTGGCTGGTTGTGATTAACTGCGCCACTGCATTCCAAGACTGATTTGTACCAGGAGGACCTAGAAACACATTAACCCCACTTAAAGCCTTTTTTAGGACGTAGAGCGGTGATTACGGAAGTAATTGTCACGCAGATACTACACTCAGAGAAAATTCTCTTATAGATACCAATCAACGTATCTTTAAGGTTGAGCAAAAACTCTGAGACCCCTAGAACCCATTCTACAGGTACAAAAATCCTTAACCTTAGTTTACCATTGGGGCGGGGTTTGCGTTTTGACTTCATGACCACTATACCCTTCAACGCCATGTTTGTTTAAAACTCTTGTGTGTGCATTCATGCATTCATGCATCATTCATTAATAACAATTAAAAACAAAAAGAGTCTTTTTCGAGTCGTTTTTCAAGGAAACTAAATAACGAACGTTTTGAACTTCATAGAAAGAGAGAAACGGAGAAAGGACTTAAGGATCTATACCATGGATTATGGAAGAAAGAGAGCTAGGAAATACACCTTCAAGATTCCCCAGGTCGAGGAACTGGGAAAGCTCGGAAAACTGGTGGTCAACCCCCAGGCTTTCAAGGAGAAGTATGGAAAACTTCTGCCTTTGCTCAATACCAACATTGTGGATGGGATCCTTCCCACCTTGGTACAGTTTTACGATCCAACGTATCACTGCTTCACCTTTCCAGATTATCAGCTCATGCCTACGTTGGAGGATTACTCTCGTCTGATTGAAATAC